>NC_053168.1:108059130-108359130 GCF_016835505.1 Polypterus senegalus
GAAATCACGATTCGGTGTGTATTGCTTTTGACCTACAGTAAGCCCTCCAAAACTTTGTAATGGTACAGAATTCCAGATCAATGCATTAGATTCCAACCTGACTGAAGCTACCGCTTTTACAGGATTCTAAACAATAGTTTCCTTTAAAATTGTATTTTCCAGTGACCATCGGCAAAAGCCAAGATCAGTCACTAGGAAAGCAGTAATTGATCTATAGGCAAAACTGTTTTCCTCATGGCAATTGTATTTAGCAGATTCCAGGGAAAGAAGCTCCAGTAAACTAGTAATATCAGTTCCTGGTAAAAAAAAATAATTAAATAAATGAATAAATATTGTATACAAAAAAGTACTCAATTTGTTACGTAGTACTTTTGGTATAATCGGTTAATTGATGACTCTAAAATCGAGGCCCATTGTCTTAGGAAGTTGTAGATAGTAGTAGAGTTGTATATAATACAGGGTGAGGCATAAACGACGGACGTCTTTGAAATGGCTAGACCTCAACACTAGGTGGAGTGACAGATGTGCGGCAGGTGGCGTTAGGTTTGCGAAGTATTAGCATTTTTTTTATTTTCTTTTTAGTTGAAGCCATGGAGCCGTGGACGATAGAACACCGCGTTTTTGCATACGATTGTTTTGTCAGGAACAACCAATCTATTACCGCAGTTCAGCGTGAGTTTCGTTGCCATTTCAGTATCCACAAAAATAAAGCCGCTTGTAACACTATCCTACGTTGGGTTAAAGCACTTCGTACACAAGATACACTAATGAACAAAAGACCGCTGGGGGCTACACGAACGGCACGTACCCCTGAAAATGTGGAAATCGTACAACTAGCCCTGTTGCGCAGTCCAAGTCGATCTGCTCGGAAGCATTCTTCTGAACTTGGCCTCAGTAATCGTTCGGTATGGCGTATTTTGCATATAGACCTGCATTTCCGTCCCTACAAATTGTCAAATGCTATTTCAATATGAACTCAAATCTTTCAATAAATTTCTTTGTAAGAAAAAGTTAACAATTTTGTGATTTTGTAAAAAACGTCCATCCTTTCTGCCTCACCCTGTAGTTTAATACTTTTACCTTAATCTGTAAATTCTATGAAAACCATCAGTGGGATTACATATAGATCAATCATGTAAATAAAAGCTGTTTAAAATTATATACATATAATATGTGCACAGGGTGTGTCTTCAGGGCACTGATTATAAATGTAATACTAGTCTGATACATGAGGTAGCTCTGTCAGTAACATCTCCTTCTTCTTTTGCTCATAGGCATGAGTGATATCAGACTCAAATCTGCCATTCGTCTCAGCAGATCCTATCAAGCTCTGGCAGGTTGGATGGAGACTATAGATGGACAGAGATATTCATGTCTCTCCAGAGATATTCAGTTGGGTCTGTGTATGGGCTGTGGCTTGACCACTCAAAAATATTCACAGAGTTGAACCTAATCCCCTTTTATGTTTTCTTTGCTTTGTCCTTAGGGTGATTGTCCTGTTGGAACGTCAACCTTTAGGCCCAGTCTGAGGTCTAGAGCTCTGAACCAGGTTTTCATTAAGGATATCTATGAAATTTCCCATTTGTTGCTGCTGAAAAACAACCCCATAGCATGATGCTGCTACCACCATGCCTCACAGCTGGAACTGTGTTACTCTGGTGATTAGGGTGCCTGGTTTCCTCCAAACATGATGCTTAGAATTGAGACTTGGTTTCATCAGACCAGAGAATCTTGCTTCTCATAGTCGGAGAGTCCTTTAGGTGTCTCTTTGCAAACTTCAAGCAGATTTTCATGTGTTGTTAACATTAACAGGGTGTTGCAGTGGTGTTTGTCCTTCTGGATGTTTCTCCCATCTCCACACAGGTTCTCTGGTGCTGAGCCAGAATGATTATCAATTTCTTGGTCACCTCTCTTACCAAGCCGCTTCTCTGACTGCTGAGTTTGGCCTGGTGACCAGATCTAGGGAGGGCGGTAATTGTTCTAAACTTATTACATTTATAAATTTTACAGGCAACTGTGCACTTGCGACACAAATTTTCTGCAGATCTGGGTCTTAATGCAAACCTGTCTCTAAGCTCCTTTGACTTCATGGCTTAATTTTTTTCTCTGACACACATCATCAACTGTGGGACCTTCCATAAAAAGGTCAGTGTCTTTCCTAATTACGTGAAATCAATTGAATTGACAACAGGTGGACTTCAAACAAGTTGCAGGAACATCTCAACGATGATCAATAGAATGGGTTACAACTGAGCCAGATTTCAAGTGACATAGCAAAAGTTTTTTTTTTTTTTGTTTTGTTTTTAACAGTATTCCCAAAATACTGTTTTTGCTTTGTCTTTCTGGGGTGTTAAGTGTTATTTGATAAGTAAAAACTAAATTTAAATGATTCTAGCGTACAGATGCAACATAACAAAATGTGGAAAAAGTGAAGGTGTCCTTCTGAAGCTGCTGTATATAGATGCAATTTTTTATATAATCTGTACTGGGTTATACAGGTTATTTTTGCAAAAGTAATTGAGAAATCAAACTCTTGTGAAATGTCAATGTTTTCTCTCTTTCATTTATGTGATCCTCCTAGATAAAAGTATTCATTTCAATGTCTGCTTAGTGTCTGCAAAACAAGCAGCAGATCAATAGGGGGAATGCAGAAGATTTCTGTTGCAATAACAATTGTTTCTTGGTTTCTAGGGCTAGTCAAATAGAAACAGCCGAGGGGGAAAAAAAAGCTTCTCTCACTTGAACATAAGTTGTTGTACCACTGAAAGTCACTCCTATTAAAATATAAAAGGTGTATCTAACAACAAAAAAAGGTCAGAGCCAGTAGTTCAGTTGGCTCACCCATTCATCACGCACAAAGTGTCAGACTTGTTCAGCATCTTGTATGCTGTGAACAAAAGGAAGAAAATATGTTTTTGAATTTAAGATAAAAAAGCCGAATCCAGAATGTTTTTTGTTCTGTTCATAATCACGATGGTTTTTCTTCTTCTATGTATCTTTTGGTTTTTCTTTTAAGTCTGAACATTTTCTGTGTGCTATTGTGTAATATGTCCAGCAGCAGCTCCTCTGTGAGAGCTCAATAAAACATATCTATCTATCTATCTATCTATCTATCTATCTATCTATCTATCTATCTATCTATCTATCTATCATATATTATATAGAGCCTTATCTATTTATCTATCTATCATGTATTATATAGTGCCTTATCTATCTATCTATCTATCTATCTATCTATCTATCTATCTATCTATCTATCTTATGTAATGCCTTAAATTACTATCTACTGTATGTCTATTGCAAAGTGTCTTTCATTTCTGCCTGTTTATCTGTTTTATATAGTGCTTTGTATTACATTACTATCCGTAGATACTGTAGTTTATAGTGTCTTCATTTAGCACATCATTTAGCAGGGCTCAGCCCTATCACTGGAAGCACCCCTGGGTTTTAGATAAAAGGAGTCACTCTGCCTCAACCAGGCAAGATGTAGTCGGGTGTGGAGTGTGGACAAAGCTCACCTGGAGGAGTGGATGAAGAGCGAATTGCGCTTGTGCAACTGTTAAAGGGAAGCCCGTGTAAGGTACTTTATTGAAGTAAACATTGAATTTGAACCCAAAAATGGTGTCTGTGCTGTTGTGTCTAGGGTTTGGGGTGCTGCAATGCTTCCTGCAGGTCACACAGTCCATTATGTTACAGACTATAAACAGCATATTATATGTTGTAATGTGTCTTGTACCCAGTGCTGCTGTGAATATATCCCAATTCCCAGCAACTGAGAATTAGAAAATGATTGGACATGGCTTTCTTCTGGATGTTATACTTTTAAAAATATATTTTACATTTAATGGAGCTGGATGCGTTCTGAATTTGTATCTTTTTGTATTTCAGTAGACCTTTCAGTTTTAAATGAACAAAAATCTGCAATTGTTCTTAAGTTGGTATTTCAACTACAAAGTGCAAAGCAGCATTTCTCAAGGTCAAGTAAACATAGTAAGACCCAGTGTGCAATAGAAGCCGGGTTATGTAACATGATGATATGAGGATGGTCAGTGCTGCAGGGGATAGTCACTTCATGCTAGCTCCACACTGAGTGAAGATGTGGGGGAAGGTCAGCTATGAGAACTAGAGACTGAAAATTCACTAGCAGGGCCCAACAGGAATAAAAAATTAAAATCCTCATTAAAAAGGTGGAATATACTTTTAAAGCCTTGTATTTGTATTGCTGTGCCTAAACACATTGTATTACATGGGGATCAAGCACTTTAGGCCAGCTTAAGACATTGTTCACCGCTGCAAAGTCAGTGCAGTTGTCAGAAGAGATCAAGAATGGATTTGTGATTGAAGCTTTGCTTAGAAGTTTTATTTCCACATTACAAAAGCTAAGACTGGAGTATATTTACATTTTGCCCTTCTGACATGAAAGTGCAGTCTTTAACCATTTGAGAGCCTGAAATTGGATGTCACACAGTGCTGCTTTAGGGTATTTTTTCAAACATTACATTCTGCTTTATAACAAAAATGATTTGAGGTACTCCTAAAGCACTCATATTGGTGGTGATATTCCCAAAATAGAACATGGAATTTTTATTTAGAGGTTGAGTGTTTAGTCATTCCTCTCCTTTTCTAATGCTGAGAAGCTTGCCCATGCTTTTATCACACCCTGCATCAATTACTGTAACTCCCTACTGGCAAGTGCCGCTTCAGAGCTCCAGCTGATTCAAAACTCTGCTGCAAGAGTCCTTACACAAACCAGCACATCACACCCATCCTGCTCCACCTTCACTGACTCCCTGTTTGTTTACAAGATCGAATATAAAATTCTATTATTAACCTACTGTGGATGCTAGGGGTCGCTGTTGCCCTGTGAAACCCACCAGACAGACATCTAAGACACATTTGTAAAAAGCACCAAGAAGAATTTTAATATTTTTCTTCAATTACAGTGTACAAAGCACCACACACACCACAATTCTTCAATAATAAAACAATAATCAATAATCACAATCCTCCACTCCTCCCAGCCAGCTCCGTCACTCTACCACCCAACTCTGGCTCCCTTTGCTGGTCTTCAGCAGTCCTTTAAGTAGTCTATGAAGTATTCCTCCCCAGTTAAACGCCACATCATCTGTTCTCAAGTAGCCCGGAAGTACTGCAGGCTTCTGTCCTCGTGATTCTGAAGTACTTCCGGGTTGTAGTAACAGTAAGAGTCTCCAGGTTCTTTGTGAGCTCCCCCTGGTGGCACCCACAACACCCAACAGGGCTGAGGGAACGGACTTCATGTCCCAGGATGCCTTGAGGGAATCCGGGGAACCGTTGCCATCCAGGGGAGCTGCCACCTAGCGTCCCGAGAGATGCAGTGCTCGGAAAAGGCTGCCTTCCTCTATTTTTCTTACAAGGGACGTCCCGGTCGGACTGAACTGCCGGCCATCCCTCACACTACCAAGATTTAAATGACCTTACACTAGACTACATCAGTGGCCTTCTCCATCACTATGACCCCATCTGCCCACGATGGTCCACTGGTTCTGGCAATCTTGTTGTGCCCCACACTAACCTGCACTCTATGGGTGACAGGGCCTTCAGCTGTATAGCTCCCAGACTTTGACATGACCTCCTTAAAGCCATGAGCTCAGCTGACTCAATTCATTCTTTTAAAAAATTTTAAACTCATTTGTTCAGGAAGTCATTTAACATTCTGACCCTTCTTTCAGTTCCCCTTTCTGTACAGATGCTCAGGGTAATTTGTGTATGTGTGTTATGTTATTTTTTCTGAGATTTCTTCTAGTATTGTATTTAGTATTTTACTCTGACTTATTATCTTTTAATCTATTTAATGTTTGTATATCCTGCATTTATCTGTTGTTTGTATTCTCTTCTATTTTTTGTATCCAGTATTATATACACCCTGCTGTTCTTTCTGAGACTCTGTGAAACAGCTTGAGCATGGGAAAGGTGCTATATAAATAGAATGTATTATTATTATAATTGTCTGTTTCTAGTTCCTTATCAGAGCCCTGTCAAATCTAAAGATTTTGGCAACACTGAACACAAGAAATTATGCTCACCATAGGACCTTGTATGATTGTACATACTGTAATATGGTCAACAAATATATAAAAACAGCCCAATATTCAGAAAACATGAAGACAGTGAAACTTATGTGGTCAGTGAAGGAAAGTGTGGCTGTAACCTGATGTTATATCAGCAGACGCAGCTTGTCATATTTTGTCAGGAAGTGAAGGACCCAATTGAGTTGCCATCCTTTTAACCAAAATCCTGCAGGTGTGGCTGCAGGTGACTGACAGTTGCTGCTGAGTAGCACATGGAAAGTAATCTCAACAGGTGGTTGTGTAATGGTGTGTAGTTTGTTTTCAACAAATTCATTTCTTCCATTAATACAAGTACATCAATGTTTGAATGATACAATATGTCTGATTGTCATTACAGATTACATGCATGCCTTCATGGTAGCAATGTAACCCATCTGCAAATGAGATTTTAAGTAGGATGGTGCAGAATGCTACAAAAGTCTGTGCATGGTTCAAGAAACACTGCTATTTGTTTCAGTAAAGTTGGTTCTCTTATTAATAAAACCGAATGAAGGCAGGCATCTACATCATGAGACACAATTAGCTATTTGCAGTAGGCCACTAGCTAATACAATACAACTATGAAGAAATCCATTCCCCCATGACAGCAAACAAGGTACCAGTTAATGACAGAAATGAATGATGAATGGAAAACAAATGGGTAAAATTTAATGGCAAAATGTGAGAATTTTGGCTATTGAAACTGCATATATACAGGACAGCTGCTTCTAAAAGACCTGCCATTTAGTATAACATTTGAAGAGCAAATTCTGCCAGAAAAAGAGCCAGTCTGAAGTTAATAGGCCCAATCAGTTGAGCATCAAGCATTTAAGCCTGATTAAAACAAATGTTATTTTTAAATTTGTGTGGACGTCCTGGACAAAAGATTAAATTTAAGCAATTACAACAATTAATGGCTGACAGCAAGGAAAGTAATGTATTGTACACTAGTAAATCATGTGGACCCATGGTCTTAAAATAAAAGGCCAAGTTAAAGATAAGGAGCTATTGATACTTACTATGTTTTATAAATAGCTACTACAAACACTAAATGACAATCTTTTCTATTGTTGCCATCCATTTCTGTCTCTGGGGTGTTCTTACATTCTGAATCCTGAATTTTGCCTTGCATGCCTATGAGCCAACATGTTTGTCTACTGCTCAATTAGTCTGTATTCAGGATTACTTCTTATTCATCAGTGTGTTGCAGCAACGATCTGCTTATACTTTCTTATTCTGTGTCACTTAGTCACCTTTACTCACCTGTGATATGCTTGACGGTCAGCAGATGTCACTGCTCTTCTTTTTCTTTCTTCTTATTATGGTGCTCTCGAAAATGTAAACAGCCTGTGCGGTTTGCATGACACTCAGCAGATGTGGCTGCTCTTTTTTCTTCCATCCATATCACTTGGCTTTGTAATTACTTTGCCGTATTAAACACATGACCATACAGCAGTTTACCAAGGTCTCCCCTACCTAATTTTTTTTTTAATTTCCACAATGTATATGGTCATAAGCTTTTGCTTATGGCCAAGAACAAGATTCTAGTGCCAGTGGTTCATGAGTAATTGCGTGAAAAACAGACAGACAGATGTTAGCATTTGATTTAGATGTGATAAAGCAAAACCAGAATCAGGGCTAAAAATAACCCAACACTCAGTGAGGTTAAAGTACCCAAACTTCAAGGTGCAAAAGTAGAAACCTCTAAACATCTGAACATACTAGAGGACTTTAAAAGGGTAAAATAGTGCAATATTCAGGATTCTATTGAGGGGTTTGTTCCTCTTTAATTTCCCACCTTCTCCCATACAATATGGTGGCCATATAATGGGAACCGGTCATGCCAAGCAACATAATAAGATGGGCATTTTGTGAGGGTGTGTGTCACAGAAGGATATTTTGGAAGGTTAAATTTATTAAATGTTTTAGAATTTTTACTTACCGCTCTAGAATTCAAATGCACTTGCCTTAATGAGGTAATTGCTGTTTGCTGGGGTCTAGAGTTGGGTCCAAAGCAATACCTGTCAGTTGGACTGTTACTTATGATTATAGCATTGATATAGATTAATTTCATATAATAACATTCTAAAAGGATGAATAATAGTCATTATTTGACTGCATGTTTCTAATTTTTGTCAGTTTAAACAAAAGATCTCCTCCATCACTCATAAAGATACACCTCATGATTTAGAAGGGGTACATCTACCCATCTGTTAGTTTAAATTGCCTTTTAGACATCTGTGAACTTGACAAATGTCATATGGTGAGCATAAAATCTCTGATGGCTGCCTATTACATCTGACATCTTAGGAATGTAAAGTGGGGCATGTCTGTCTGTCTGTCCACTTTTCACGAGAGAACTACTTAACAGATTTAGATCAGGTTTTTTTCTATAATTTGCTTGAACATTCCGGTTGATTTTGTGACTTCTCTCATGGCGCTGTCATAGTTTGCTTGCATGAGCGATTTATTCATGCTAATCCGAGACAGAGGCTGGGAAGCGTGACATCAGGAGTGGGGAACCTAAATGTCTAAATAGCTCTGCTATGGTCAATTGAAGGGCAAAAAGGTGAAGATCCGGAGTGAGGATAAAAGTTACAAACACATTCAAGAATGGAAGAGGTGAAGGTGCTGAGAGAGGATAAAAATAAAGTGGAAAGGATTCACACCTGGCCTGACTCCATATAATGAGAAATGCTCGATTTCTTTTAATTACAGGTATGTTGTATGCGGCCATCACCATGCTTGAAATTATAGCATTGAGAGGTGCCTGGTTTCATTCAGACATGATGCTTAGAATTCAGGCCAAACGGTTCAATCTTGGTTACATCCGACCAGAAAATCTTGTTTCTCATAGTCTGATAGTTTTGTACACTCCAAGCCAGCTTTCATGCGTCGTTTAGCAACTCTGCCATAAAGTCCAGAATTGTGGAGTATTGCAAGCAATCGTGGTTGTCCTTCTGGAATTTTCTGCCTACAGATTCTCTGGAGCTCAGCCAGAGTAACCATTGGGTTCTTGGTCACCTCTCTTACCGTGGCCCTTCTCTGTTGATTACTCTTTTAAGCATTTTGGCCAGTTCTAGAAAGAGACATTGTTGTTCCAAATGTATTCCTATTACAAATTATGAAGTCCACTGTGCTCTTAGGAACCTTCAAAGCTGCAGAATTTTTTTGTAGCCATCCCCAGATCTGTGCCTCAACACAGTCCTGTTTTGTTTAAGTTCTACAGAAAATTCTTTCCACCCAATGCCTTGGTTCAGCTATGGCACCTGATGTAGATAGGTGTGTGCCTTTCTCAATCATGTCCAGTCATTAGAACTGACCACAGGGTGACTTCAAACAAAGTGTACAGTCAAGTTTCAGGTGTCATACCAGGGGGTCTGAATTCAGGTATAAATGTGATATTTCTGTTTGTTAATAAGTTTGCAAAAATTCCTAAAATCTTATTTTCACTTTGTTATTGTGGGATATTGAGCATTGTTTGATGAGAAAAAAATAAATGATTTTAACATAAGGCAGCAACATAACAAAATGTGAAAAAAGTGAAAGGGCCTGAATACTTTCTGAATATGCAGCCTCTATAACACAGTTAATGGATAAATAATAAAGAAAAAAGAAAGGCCTTACAATTCTAATACAGACATTTGACCCATCATTTCTGTCTTCTATGTGGGAACCAGTCTTTTAAACATTCCACTCTTTTTATGAGCACATTCTGAAAAAATGTGCTATTTTTTAACAACTTTTGCCTAATAAGGGCTTTGTACTTAAAAGTAATTTTTTTCTCTGCAATTCACCTTCAGCACTCCCTTTTCATCCTTAATTTATTAATATATATGTAAATTACAATCATATACGTATAAAGAATATGCTTTATTATGGGATTATGTTTTAATTACATATTCTTGCTTCATATCTGATTTTTGGTCAAAATTAGCAAAATGTTTCAAGCATAGTATTTAATTAGTTTGAAAAGCATACCTATTTATTACAATACCATTGATTAATTGGAGAATTTCTGGACATTACAAAGCAGAGAAAGAGATTACTTAATAAATTGTAGGCTATAAAAGATGAACATTATCCTCATGATTTTGCATACTTCATAATCTGGCCCAGCAAGATCTTTGTCAATTTCTAAATGTTTTAACATAACTTCTAAAATTTCATGTGTTAACTTTGTTTTTTATAGGCCTTGAGCAGCACCAGTCCATTTCTGACCTGAATCAATTCTTAGGCCAAAACCTTTGCTAGTGGACCAAGAAGGGTTGCTTTTTTGACACTTGGCAGCACAGAATGGAAAGCAGGGACCAACTCTTAAGTTCTTGTCAATCTGTTAGAGGCAGCGTTACAGGTTCTGCTTGCACTTCCAGGTAACAAAGTAGTGTACCTCATTACAGTTTAAATTCTTGTAATCACACTATACTTACATTACATCCACATTTTCCTGAACAAATTATATGTTTTGACCTTTCGGGGGCATTTCATAACGCCAAAACTCTTAACACCACTTTACCAACACAGTTTTGGTGCAAACACATTTCCACACAAAGTCCACACATAAGTACTGTCCTTTCTCCTCCTCTTCACCAAGGGGAGCCTTGCTTGACTCCTCTCCCAGTGTTGACTCCCAGTGCTGTGAGTGGAGGCAGCCCCTTTTATTTCAGATCCAGGAGTACTTCTGGTGTAAGGACCCCACAGGCAGCAAACACTCCTGTGTCAAGCAGAAGCCAGCAACTACTCACAATGTAAATATCAAAAATGTCTTGAAGTGCAGGTATTCACTATCACATAATGCAAAGGTGGCGAGTATGGCTACCAAATCTGCATCCCCTGCCCAGTTTGAACTACACATACACACTCTTTTCACTCTGAAGTAAAGTACATTCAGTTTGACCGCACTGTCACATACATACTAGAGGTGTGAGTTATTATATGACATTGCATGATAGTTCATTTTACTTCAGGACTGTAATGATGACATCTTCATCTTTGATAAAAATACAAGTGTAGTGCCCTCCTAGTAGGGTGTAATAGTAAACTTAGTAGTTAGCTTCAGTGACACAACTTTTTTTTTCTTTTCTTTGCTTTGGGGAAAGTAGGAACAGAGAGATGTGATTGGTGCTATTTACTACCATTAGTACTCCATTGATTTGTGGTTTTCTTGCGGAGGTGAGAAGAAGAGCATGTGGTGACAGTTGAATGAGTGTGTAAGAAAGGAAAACAAAAAATATATTTAAAAAAATACTCTTTAAAAACCATGCTTATATTAAGTTAAACAGTGTACTAAAAAGTAAAAAATAAGTCTCTCATCCATCCATCATCCAACCCACTACATCCTAACTACAGGGTCACAGGGGTCTGTTGGAGCCAATCCCAGCCAACACAAGGCTGGAAACAAATCCAGGCAGGGCTCAAGCTCACACACACACACACCCTCACACCAAGCACACTAGACAATTTAGAATCGCCAATGCACCTAAACTGCAAGTCTTTGGACTGTGGGAGGAAACCGGAGTACCTGGAGGAAACCCACGCAGACACAGGGAGAACATGCAAACTCCACGCAGTGAGGACCTGGGAAGTAAACCTGGGTCTCCTAACTGCGAGGCAGCAGTGCTACCACTGCACCACCATGCCACCCCTCTCATACATCACTTCTAAAATAAAAGTGTGGTCGCTTTTGCTTTTTGAATGTTGATTGATGAAAAGTGCCCACCCTTTTATTTTACGAGTGATGTATGAGATCCTTATTTTTGGTTATGTTGGGGGCCTCGGGTACAGGGCTTGGAAGCCCAGCCCTGTAGGGACCCATGGCCACCGCCAGGCGGCGCCCCAATGCCGGAATATCCCGTGTGGTCCCCGGGCCGGGATGCCCAGGAGGACCAGAGGAGGGCTTGTGCCTCCTCCAGACCGCGAGGGGGCGTCCATCCTGGTTATGTTGGTGGCCAACCCAGGCGGCGCCCAGGTGCCTGAGGAACCCTGGAGCCCAGCACTTCCGCCACACCAGGAAGTGCTGGGGGGAAGACGACAGGGGACACCGGACGGCTTCCGGGTCCGCAGCCGGCACTTCCGCCACACTGGGGTGTGGCTAGGACTGATTGCTGGGAAGCAGCTGGAGCCCATCCGGGTTCCTATAAGAGGGGCCGCCTCCCTCCAGTCTTTGGTGGATGTCGGGCGGTAGTAGACAGAGCTGGAGAGAGGACTGGAGGCGGCCAGGAGAACGGCACAAGGACTGTGAGGCCTGGACTTTTGAGGGAACGGTGCAAAAGGCACTGGGTAGTGCACTGAAAATATAATTGTAAATATTGTAAATAAAAGTGTGTTGGGTGAACTTACGATGTCCGTCTGTCTGTGTCCGGGGCAGCGTTCACAATATATATATTATTTACAATTTTTTAGTCTTGGGTTTGTTTATATTGAATAATATTTCTATCCATTATTAGTGCCATCTATTGGTGAACTTGAACTATTCTTCATATGAAAATATAATTTCTTAATTAACATGAATTAAATGATCAGTTAGTGAAACTAATTATTGATTCACGTATTGACATTTGAAGTGTGTAAGTGTGCAAAATTTCAGGTGATTTGGACAATAGGAAGTGAGTTAAATATTGATTACAAGATTTGTACCAGACAACAAACAGGTGAAGTTAATATGCATCCATCCATTTTCCAACCCGCTGAATCCAAACACAGGGTCACAGGAGCCAATCCCAGCCAACAAAGGGCAGGAACCAATCCTGGGCAGGGTGCCAACCCACCGCAGGACACACACAAACACCAAGCACACACTACGGCCAATTTAGAATCGCCAATCCACCTAACTGGCATGTCTTTGGACTGTGGGAGGAAACCCATGCAGAGAACATGCAAACTTCACACAGGGAGGACCCAGGAAGCGAACCCGGGTCTTCTAACTGCAAGGCAGCAGAGCTACCACTGTGCCATCGTGCCGCCCGAAGTTAATATAAGCATGGTAATAATAAAAAAGAAAGAAAGAAAAAGAAAAGAGAAATCTGGTACTAAGGTTGAGGAGAGTGCAAGAGCAAGTTAAAATAAAAAAAGAAGAAAAGTTTTTGTGGTGTGTCAGTGTTAAACGTGAGAGGCACTGAGTGGGTTTGGCTCATTGAAATGCAGAGCAGGGGAGTTGGCCTTTGTATAAAAAAAGGGATGGACAAACGAAGAGTCGGATGCTTACTTTATGGAAATTTGCTGTCTAAAGGAAATATGAAAAAGGGAATGCAAATAAATTGCGTATCAAGACGAAGCTACTGGTATATTCCCAGACGGAGCTGTGAGATTCTTTGTGTTTCACCACGGAGGTAAATGTGAAGTGCAGCGAAAGTTCTAGAAGGACACCGTGAGTGCATGTGGAGTTGTATACTGCATATGAGCTCCAACTAAGCATGCCAATGATTTTATATATATATTTTATTGTTAATTTTTATGTGTAAACCTTGCCTGTGCTGTAGTCTGTAGCTCAGACTAAGGAATATCCCTTCAGTGGCATGTTTTCTTTCTTTTTTTTTCCTATCCATGACTGTGTTTGGAGTACTTACATGGTGGTGGCATTCAAATAAATAATTATATATATATATATATATATATATATATATATATATATATAAAATACCAGCTTCAGCGGAGAAGTAGTGTGTTAAAGAAGTTATGAAAATGAAAAGCAAACATTTTAAAAATAACGTAAGATGATTGTTAATGTAATTGTTTTGTCATTGATATTGAGTGTTGTTGTCATATCTATCTATTTATATATATATATATATTTATATATATCTGTATATATCTGTATATATATATATTTATATATATCTGTATATATATATATATCTGTATATATCTGTATATATATATATATATATATAGCAAAATACCTGCGATTGGCAGCGGAGAAGTAAAAAGAAAAGGAAACATTTTAAAAATAACTTAACATGATTGACAATTTAATTGTTTTGTCATTGTCATGAGTGTTGCTGGCATATATATATATATATATATATATATATATATATACACATCTATACACATATATATACACAGTTATATATATATACATATACACACATACATATATATACATACTGTATATATACATACTGTATATACACATATACATATCTACATATATACTGTATATACACATTTATATATACAAATCTACATATATATATCCACATATATATATATATATTAGGTGGGACTCGATTAAAAAATTAATCCAATTAATTAGAGGCTGTGTAAGAATTAATCTTGATTAATCGTATGTAATCGACACGTAAATTTGCCCCAAATCGCAAATGTTTTTTTTTAATTTAAAAGTGTTTTAGTGGGCGACAGAATCAAATAATAGACATGTACATGAATATTGTAAACTGAAGCTGTTTTAATTTCTGAAAAAAAGCCTTTAAACTGCATTTGAATTCAAAACAGAAACAAAAATATCATCCCTGGTTAAAATTGGGCAGACTTAAAAATAAAGTGGTAGTTTAAGTACTTTAAGTAGATTTTCAGAATAGTATTGTCTTTAAATAATAATAACCAAAATTTCAACATAAAGTGCAGTTTTTCTTCTTAAAAAAATAAGTCAGAAACATAAAAGGTAATTTGACCAACTTAATCTTTAAACTCTGAGTAACATTAGCCAAAATTATTTTGTACATTAGGCTAAAACAGTGTGATCATTGAACATTTTGTAATTAGATGTATTTAGAATTACTAACGGTCCTGGAAGTCCAGTAAGAGCCACAAAGTCTGCTTTCTGTAATGCATCTAATTTTGCTTGCTTTTCATTGTGCACAAAACCATGCTTTTATCAAGGCTTCGCTCGGAAGTCGAAATGATCAGTCGTAGGAACGCGCTTTATTCCGACTCTAACATTTTTGTAGCTGTGATGTGTGCATCAGTGTAATGGATGTACCAGGAAATGATGCATTGACAAAAGTTCCCGTTTGCTTGGAATTGAAAGTGTGATTAAATGCGTTATTTTTTTAACGCGTTATGGAGTACATGCATCGAAGCTTCTCAGCTGTGCTTGTGCTAATAAAGGGAAACATTTTAAAAATAACGTAAAATGATTCTGCGTTAACCGAATATTTTTCATACGTCCCAAACCAAGGAGATCGAAGGTAAAATGAATCAGTAGTAGCGTACATACTCAGTGCATCCCTCTCGGGAATCGAACCTCGAATGTCGGCATTAGAGGCTAAGACTCTACAATTAGCCACAGCGTGTGGCTTGTCTATGCGAGTATGTACTGTAGATAGGGGTATATATATACATTTAAATATATACCCGCGTATCGCAGTGGAGAAGTAGAAGTTATGAAAAAGAAAAGGGAACATTTTAAAAATAACGTAACATGATTGTCAATATACAGTAATTGT
This sequence comes from Polypterus senegalus, assembly GCF_016835505.1. Lineage (NCBI taxonomy): Eukaryota > Metazoa > Chordata > Cladistia > Polypteriformes > Polypteridae > Polypterus > Polypterus senegalus. The sequence goes on from NC_053168.1 coordinate 108,074,627, forward strand.
TTTGTGAGTGTTATTGAATGTTGCTGTCATCAAGGATTTGATTATCATTATTTCTTTCAATCAGGGTCGTATTTGTACGATGTGTTGTGTTCAAGTTACATTCCGTGTTTGTCAATCGTTGTAAAGATGACAGGTTTCATTCATCGATTCGTTTCTTACTGCATCAATAAACAGCTCGTCTTCTTCTTTATCTGAGACCTGACACACTGCATGCACGGGTTTTTTACACTGTCTTCCTTTAGCGGGACATTGACTTTTTCCACCGTGTGCTTTGTTTCCACAGTAGCTGCATTTATGAATATGCTTATCAGACGCTTCATATTTTTTGCTGCCTTTTCAATTGTGTAATTCGGTTTTGTTCAGTGCTCTTTGGAACTGTTGCTTTTATCTGTGCACTGCGCCAGTTCACGTGAGCCACTCGGTGTACTTGCATCGAAGGTTCCCAGCTGTGCTGGTGCCATCTCGTGCTATGTCCATAGCTTTATTTAATGTTACCTTAGTCCTGGCACTTAAAACTTTCTCTCGCAGTTTCGCTGAGTTTGTGTCAAACACCACCCTGACCATCTCATCTTCCTCTCCATAAGCACAGTCCTTCACCCGTGAATATTTACCCGTGGCAGTTTGCTATTGGATTGCCGCTGACGGACGGCCTTATATGGGCAGGCACTAAATTACAAACGCCAGCGGCAGCCTGTCTATGAACTTAATTTAAAGTGTAGGTTTACATCGTGCTTTGTTTCCGAAGTAGCAGAACTCGCTTCTTATTGTTTCGCTGCCTTCTCAATTATATAATGCATGTTTTCTTGAGCGCTTTTTGAGGTCTTCCTGGTTTTCTATGTACTGCGTGATTACGTGGGAGGCGTGATGATGTCACACGAAACTCCGCCCCACGGCGTTCAAGCTCATCTCCATTACAGTAAATGGAGAAAAACTGCTTCCAGTTTTGACCATTACGCGTAGAATTTCGATATAAAACCTGCCCAACTTTTGTAAGGAAGCTGTAAGGAATGAACCTGCCAAATTTCAGCCTTCCACCCACACGGGAAGTTGGAGAATTAGTGATGAGTGAGTGAGTGAGTGAGTGAGTGAGTGAGTCAGTGAGTGAATGAGTGAGTGAGTGAGTGAGGGCTTTGCCTTTTATTAGTATAGATATATATATATATATATATATATATATAATGTACTGTATGGGAAAGGGGGTATATTGTGTAATAAATAAAAGGGAGAGTGTTTACAAATCATTACTTTGAAATATTGTAACAGCAGGGATAAATATGATTGTTTCATTGGACCCATTGGTTATTAAAAGTTATTGGGATGGATATTCCCACCAGTGAAGTATCATCCTATGACATAGGTAATGTGCCAGGTCAACAGTGAGAGGGATACATTAAGTTTGACTTTGAAAGATACCTTTTTATTTTTACAATCAATTAAAAGATACATTTAATAGAAATTTAATTCTAGTTTAAGAAAAGAGTGAAGTGAACTGCAGTGCATGTCTGGAAACTTTATACTTAATCACATGGCAGTTATATTTGCCTTTTTGTTTCTTGTGATGTACAGCCTTGTATTCAAAGGGATCATAAATGAATTAGATTTACAAAGGCCAAAAAGTCTTAGCTATCTAATCAAATGAAAATTCTTTCAGTGTTATTTGACATAAAATATAGCGCCATAATGAGACATATATTTAATTTTTTTGTCGCATCTCTTTAATATTTGTGTGAAAATATAGATGTCTGTTTACAAGATAGTAATCTGTCATGATTTGGTTGGTAAGTTACATTTTTTCAGACTCTTTGTTTCCAGGATTTTGAAGACGAAGGAATTTATTGTTTTTTATATTTTAAAGTGTTTTTCACCATGTTTAAAATTAATTACATTCTCTGCATTGTTTTCTTAACAATTTACATTTTTTTGTGATCAACATTTTTTATTTTGAGCTCAACAGGCAGAAATAACAATCAGCAATCACAGAAAAAGAAATTGTAATGGCAGAAGGTATCAATAAACTCCACCCCCATGGCAACGTTAAAAGGGTCCATATAGGATTTAGACTTACTGATATTGGTGCCGATATTTAAGAATAAGGGGGATGTGCAGGACTGCAGTAACTACAGGGAGTAAAATTGATAAGCCACAGCATGAAGTTATGGGTAAGAGTAGTGGAAGCTATGTTAAGAAGTGAGGTGATGATTAGTGAGCAGCAGTATGACTTCATGCCAAGAAAGACCACCACAGATGCAATGTTTGCTCTGAGGATGTTGATGGAGAAGTTTAGAGAAGGCCAGAAGGAATTCTTGTGGACCTGGAGAAAGCATATGACAGGGTGCCTCAGGAGGAGTTGTGGTATTGTATGAGGAAGTCGGGAGTGGCAGAGAAGTACGTAAGAGTTGTACAGGATATGTATGAGGGAAGTGTGACCGTAGTGCGGTCTGCACTAGGAGTGATGGATGCATTCAAGTTGGAGGTGGGATTACATCAGGGATCAGCTCTGAGCCCTTTCTTATTTGCAATGGTGATGGACTGGCTGACAGACGAGATTAGACAGGAGTCCCCGTGGACTATGATGTTTGAGGTTGAGGAGACCCCGGAGAGGTGGAGATATGCTGTAGAGAGGAGAGGAATGAAGGCCATTTGGAACAAGACAGAATACATGTGTGTAAATGAGAGGGAGGTCAATGGAATGGTGAGAATGCACGGAGTAGAGTTGGCGAAGGTGGATGAGTTTAAATACTTTGGATCAACAGTACAGAGTAATGGGGATTGTGGAAGAGAGGTGAAAAAGAGAGTGCAGGCAGGGTGGAATGGGTGGAGAAGAGTGACAGGGGTAATTTGTGACAGACGGGTATCAGCAAGAGTGAAAGGGAAGGTCTACAGGACGGTAGTGAAACCAGCTATGTTATATGGGTTGGGGATGGTGGCACTGACCAGAAAGCAGGTGACAGAGCTGGGGGTAGCAGAGTTAAAGATGCTAAGATTTGCATTGTGTGTGACGAGGATGGACAGGATTAGAAATGAGTACATTAGAGGGTCAGCTCAAGTTGGACGATTGGGAGACAGTCAGAGAGGCGAGATTGCGTTGGTTTGGACATGTGTAGAGGAGAGATGCTGAGTATATTGGGAGAAGGATGCTAAGGATAGAGCTGCCAGGGAAGAGGAAAAAAGGAAGGCCTAAGCAAAGGTTTATGTAGGTGATGGGTGTAACAGAACAAGATGCAGAGGACAGAAAAATATGGAAGAAGATGATCCGCTGTGGCGACCCCTAATGGGAGCAGCCGAAAGAAGAAGAAGAATATTGGTGTAGACAAGTGAGAGAAGCCAGGAAGACACAGTATGCCTCAGAGAAGAGAGAAGATTAAGAATAGGGGAGAATAATTAGGGATTAAGATTAGTGGCATGGCAAAGACCCCAATCTACCAGCTACCAACCAAATGCACATAACCTTGCCATTTCTGTACATTGGAGCCCAAAGATTCATTAATCTGCAGCATTAAGAGTTCAACTAAGATTAGAGAAAATAAAGCGAAATTGTCCAGCAATTTACAGAGAGTGAGTCGGAAAGATCCAGTGAGAGGCTACGGTTAGTTTAGCAGAGATGGTGCTCAGACAGAATAACCTCTGCTGGATAGAAGTCAAGGTGAGAGAAGTGAAGTAGAGGAGAAGAAATGTATGAGGAAGAGCGGGATATTAGCAAAGTAGATAATGGACATGCTATTAGAAACATTAACTCAAAAAGCAGAAAGTGGAGGACAGACCCAAAACGTAGGGAGAAAAATGTCTGGAACATTTAAAGAACAGATGGAAACAGCACGCAAATGCATAACATAAAATTTACGAGCAATCAGGTACAGAAGATTTACACATTTGAATTGCATACACTGGTAATTGTGGATTTTTGTAGAAGATGGAATGAAAAGAAAAGAGGTCACAATGTTAGAATGATAATAAGGGCCATTTTATCAGGCAAGATAATCAGGAGTGAGCAATGCATGATGTCATCAACGCAACTGTATGAAGGTCAGCATGTGCATTTCCTAATCATTCTGTCCTTTGCTTTTGTTTAACATCTCCTCAGTTTGTCTTTGGTTACATAGTACCTTTTGGCTACAATTTTACTGTGCCCCATCTTTGATTCACATCATGAGCTTTGCTAATTAATTTCATGTCTTCACCGCTTCGGTCTTTGGCTTGTTATTTTGTCTTGTTGACTTCTCCTGATTCCCTTTTCATTTAAAGCTGTTACTACCCAGCGCAAGTAGTACATTATCTCAGTCTTTGCCTTAATTGTTACTGAATGTAAGATAGTTAATTACAAAGTGTAAATGTTTTTTTAAATGCCACATGCCTTTAGATAATGTGAAGAGAACCAAAATGGGACAACCATATTGATTGTGTTACGCAACAAACACTTCAGCTAGCTGGCCCCACCAAAAAGTGCTCTCATTAGTTGGCTGCTACAAAAGCAATAATTAAACTAAATATTTGCAAGTATTTCAGTTGTTACAATACTTTTATTATTAATTATTAAAATGTATTTCTTAATATACAGTATGTTCTTTTTGTGAAGTGAAGGACACTACTTGCTGGTTCATGTGTTTGAAACAGCACATAGCATACTGTAAATTACATATTTAAATGTTGAAGTCACTGTTATTAGTTATTTCCCCATAATAAAGTACTGAAATTACATTTGACCTCATCCTTATACATTTCAATTTCTACACAGAATAACATACTGTAAAAGTAAAGAAATTAGTAAGGTGGTCACTTTTTCCAGTAAGGTGATTGGTAAAGTAATCCTGATACAATTTGAAAGACAAAATTAGTGATTTGTAATGGAACAATTTCTTTAAGTAACTACTTTAAATCTGGTTACAGAGCAAATCTTATTCACATAGCTGCATCAATTACCTTAGCTGTGCCTGGCAGTCAGAACGACAAATGAAGGAGATTTAATCTGTGAGCAAAAATGTTCTTTATTCTTGTGGGCGCTAACACTGGAAATGTGAGGAGTTGCTGGAAAATTTACGGCTGGCAAGCCAGTTAGCCACTTGTCAATTACAAAAAGTAAAGAATTAGAAAGTTATTAGACAGAAAATAGAAAAGGTAAATAATGAAATACATTAAGGATTAAAATTGTGAAATTACATTATTTAAGAGTTATAGAGTTAAGAGAAAACAAAATGGATATGAAGAATAAAGGTTAAAAGGAAGCCTACTGTACATTTACACCCTGATATGGCTTGTTTTAGTTTTTCAAAAATTAAAATCAATGTCAAAAAACACAAAAGAAGTATGTAACATATATCAATATTTCTTACTGAAAGAAATACATTAGAGTTGTATTTGTGAGCATGGAGAGAGGAGTGTCACACACGTACACATGGGAGGCAGTCGAATGGCTTAAGTGATTGTACTTCGACGCCAGGCCAGGGGGTGACAGTGGGTACGTTCTACAAAGAAGGATCAGCCTGACATCACTTCTGGCTACGGCTCTACAACCACACTCCTGCCCGTCTGCCCTCTATAAAAGCCGGCCTATTGTCAATACAGTCTCTGGTCTGATGGACTCAGTCTTTAGTGATTACTCTATGCTTCACTCATGGCATATTTTATACTATACTAGTATATGGGGTGGCTAGCCCAAACCATTTTCTGCCTCTTATCTCTGTTTTACAGGAGCACCTTCATTATCATTAAATGAGAGTTTTAGTATGAATGAGTGAATGAATGAATGGTTACTGAGAAAGTGCAGCAAGACTTTGGAATAAGGATCTTTCTGGATTTATCATTGACTGTAGAATTTACAATAAATAAATGAGCTATATTGGTGTGAGCTTTAAAATATACAGTACCTTTGGATTCTGCATTTGTTTTGAACTGAACTGAACTGAAATTGAATTGAAAGCTTTTATTGTCATTGTAGAATAATTACAACAAATTTATGAGCAACTCTCAAACTGGGTACAAAAAGCACTAATTTTCAACACATAATACAAGCAAGGAAAAAAAAAACTGTACTAAGATGGAGGTGCGGTTGGACAAAGTGGTTTTGTACTCTCCAGTCTGGGTTCTGCATTTGTATGCGAACCGCACTATTATTATGATCTAAATATTTGTCAAGAAGCAAAAGAGAGCTTACATTTGATTGACATATAAAATTTTAAAAATGATTATTAAAGTTCTACAGCAACGCTTGAATACTGAAATGAATAACAGAAGAAAATGTCAAGAATGATGGTGTCAAATAGGCAAACAGAAATTAGAAAGGCAAGACACATTTTTTCACTCAGAAAGGTGTACTGTAAACAGAGCATTATTATGCCTTGTAAAATGCCAGAGATGTGTAAATACTAGCTCAACCCTGTAAAAGACATTACTCTTTTACTGTTAATTCTTCAATGGGGTCTAAAACCTATAAACATCTATCTATCTATCTATCTATCTATCTATCTATCTATCTATCTATCTATCTATCTATCTATCTATCTATCTATCTATCTATCTATCTACCTATCGTAAGTGCAATGTGGGATTATTCAGCATCCCTTCCAAAAAGAAAGGTGGTCCCTTGTCTCTAAGGGAGTCCAGAATGGAAGGACAAGGGCAGACTTCACTGCTGACCAGGTTGTGAGTTTAAGGGAGGCCAGAATAATGGAAGAATGGCGGAGTTAGCCTTTTCGTAGTATATACTCCTTCAACACACTAGAGGGCAGCAGTCTTATGTCGTTACTTCCATTTACCTGCTTACTTCTGCCTGACCCGGAAGCATCTCCTCTAGGCTCAAACACCAGAAGTACTTCTAGGGTTCAGCTTAAAAGGAGCCTTCTGCCGGACCTAAGGGAGTCAGAGTTGAGAGACAGAGGGCAACATTTGCATGGAGAAAGAGTTAGGAGAAAGAGGAAGGATTCATCTTGTCTATATGTAATGTTCTATATGGAAAAGTTCTAGAGGGCCTGTAAACTTCTTTGGGAGAAATATGAACCATTATATTTTAACCTGTGACTGTGTTTGAGTCAGTTGTGTCCATGGTTTGAGGCTCAGTGATGTCCTTGACATCCACCCTATCTATCTATCTATCTATCTATCTATCTATCTATCTATCTATCTATCTATCTATCTATCTATCTATCTATCTATCTATCTATCTATCTATCTGCAGTACAGTTGACTCTGTTTAAGTGCACGGCCTCTGGACGAGATCACCATGTGCACTTAAGCAGAGCGTGCGTTTAAAGGAGTGCAACATGTCAGTCCTGAAAGCTGACCATTCAGTTACCCCACCTACTAGCCTAATCAAATGTAATAAAACATGAAAATAGACTATAGTGAAAAATATAGTGGATACATGTATAATACCTACATAAACATTAACTGTTCAGATATACATGTACCTTACCTGTTGTGAATGAGCAATAAGAGACAGAAACCAGTGTTAAGAGTTGGGGAACCATCCCTGTATAGTGTACAGTACTCAGGCAAGAAGTTAGCGCTGCAGTACCAATCGCAAGCATAACAAAAGTCACACTAGAGACAAAGAACAGTTACCCAGGGGAAATATTTATATGTTGGAACCGGAAATGTAACAGCTGTAGGGGCAATGAGAATGACAGACTGAGATTCAGATAATGGTGACGTCATCAGAGGGAGCCGGGAGTGAGGACATCAGCGGGGAGACTTGACTTGATGTCATCGTGGATGGACAGTGGGTTGATGCAGAAGTGTATGTTTGCTGTTGTCTTCGGTATGTCGGGTTACAGTTTGTCGGGTCTTGGGTCTTCTTGTTTCCTGGCAAGGAAAAAAGAAAGGCATTAATGCACTTTCCCGTAACCCTGTCTTGTGTTTTTCCGCCTTCCGTCGAGCCCATAGATTGGCCCCTACTCAAACGTGTGTGACATGGTACATCTTCTACCTTCCCTATTCTTTTTCTGTCCGGATTGCCATTGTTCTGCTAGTCTTGCATATCAATTCCTTATTCGTGTCAATCCAAGAAATCTGGTAAGGATGAATGCCATAATGTTTTGCAACAGAGACCTGACTCTCCTTCCTGTCAAATCTGTTTAAGACACGTTCAGCCAGAGACAACGATTTTTGCACACGGGACAATGAAGTCGATGCCATAGTCAAAAGTCACGACAGCTAACTTATCACAGTTGAGTTGTAAGGCAAATCTGTAATGTCATTCGTTGCTAACAGACTTTTGTTTAACGCATTGGCAGTTCTGAGACGAAATTTACATGTACATAAGAACACAATGCAAAACTGACTACAGTGTACACCTAGTAACTGCACTGTAAACTCATAGGCCTCAGTACAATAGCGGGATTGGACATCAGCACCTGAATGATCCGCCTTCAACCGGTCACAAGAGTCGGGCTACTTACATCATTGCACGCTGATTACTTCATTTGAGTGTGTCAGTCAATATTGTTGTTTTATACTAGTGGATGTGAAGAGTGAACCAGAGTGAATTTGGCTGGAGAGGATAGCAATGGGATCAAAAATGTATGTGTGCTTAAGTGGATTGTGCGTTTATCCAAAGTTATTGCCTGTTTACCTGACTTTATACAAATAGGGACCATGCAAGTCACATGCAGCTAAGCGGAGCGTGCGCTTAACCAACATGCACTTAAGTGGAGTCGACTATATCATGACACATATGATAAAAGTTTAACAGCTGGGACTAACTTTAATATTTCCCAGTCTGTAATGATACTTAATGTTTTTCTTGTCTGTAATTATTAGCAACAGCTTATAGCCTGTTATATGAATGCCAGTAGTAATTTGAATTCTAGGACAATGATTACATTTTGCACCAAAGTTGTTGATCAGTTGGTAGGCTTATCATTGGTTAAATTGATTCTGCTTTTTTTTTTTTTCAAATAGATGACCAAGAAATGGTTCCAACTGAACTTATCCAAACAGCAATACTGAAGGACACCCATTCATCCATTTAAATTTATTCATTCTAATTTGAAATTATGAGGAACAACAATATTGGGCTAAACGTGCACTGTAGTCCTGAATGGGGACACTACTTCATTAAGAGCACACTCAGTTACACACTCACACTCTTCATTAAAGAGCTAGTCCTATTAGTTATGTCTTTAGAATGTGAGAAAAACAAACACAACTGGACAAAAAACTCACAAGAACACAGAAAAACAATGTACATGCTCCTCAGAGCCTAGAGTTCTAATGGAGGTCCCTTGAGCTATGAGACTAATCATTGAGTCATTATGCCATAAAGACATATCAGTAGCCCTGGTGTTTGCTTGTTTAGTGCTGCCATTGCCTCACAGCCACAGAGTTCTCAGTTTGAATCCCAGCCAAGGCACTTCCCATGGTGAGCCTGTACATCCTCCCTATATGTATGCTTGTGTTTTCCCAAGTTCTTCTTGAGCATGTGTCAGGTTATTGGAGACTTTAAATTGGCTTAAATATCAGTGATTAATGCCGTCGGTGTAATTATCTATTGAGGTCTGAGACTTTACAACTGAAAGGCTGTTCAAACCTTTGCAAATAGCTCTTTCACTTTTTTTATTTTTACATGTTTTTTAGTTTATTAAAAATGTAACTGTACATTAACATTTTAAAAAATGAACTTGTTTTAGTTTGTTTGTTGTTAAACTTGTATTTACAGTTTTTTACTTGTTTTACTAATTTGGACAGGAACATCAACACTTTTACATGGAAATGTATTTTAGGCCAGCAGTGGGCTCCATGTGCCCCTTGTGAGAATGCATACGTGGTGGAAACTCAGTACATGGCTATCCCTCCTACATGCATTTGACTTCCACCATTTTGGTTCATTAATGTCGCCTCAGAGGTCAGTTCAGTGGTTTCATTGTGATACTGAAATTTTTAAATTCAATTTTAAATATACCACTTGTCATATACATTTAATTATACTTGAGTTTCATATGTGTGCCTGAATACTTATTTTACATTTGAAAATATTCAAGTTTATTATTCAATGAATCCAATCACTTCACTTAAATATTGGCAGATTATTTTTTGTTTGAATATCTACAGCCATGGTAGCATACGTAGGTGGTTGCCAAAATTCTTTGATTGTTTGCACCAGCTAAGCCATAATACAATCAGTTAATTTTTGACATATTAGCATGAAAATGGTATCATAGAAGACATGGGTTGGGTGGGATGAAAGGTTCCTTACCCAGCCAAGTGGTCACGATAACGGAAGGGTGGAGCGAGTTTGCCTCCAGGGGTCTTGTGTTCCTCTCATCAGGGCTGCATTAAAGTTGTAGTTCCAACAGGCAGCTCTGCTGGGTTGTGTGGGAGCCACCAGGGGGAGTTGGTGAGTGAAGCTGTCCACAGTTTAGGGAGGGTCAGCCTGACCTGGAAGTACTTGGATGCAGTGTAGTAGCACCAGAGGATGGACAAAGCTTGCCTGGGAGGAGTGAAGGAGACAGAAAGAAGAGAGAATTGTGGTTGTACAAACCATATTGAGAAGCCTTTTGTGAGGTATTGGATAAAATAAACCTTTTCAATTGAACTGGGACTTGTGTCTGTGCAATTGTGCATGGAGTTTGGGGTGCTGCTATGCTCCCTACTGACTACAATGGATAAAAAGATTCACTTACATGATTTATTACAGTGAAGAATATTATAATGCTATACTGTATCAGGATGGTACGCTGGTTAGCTTTTCTGCCTCATGGATTTCAAACCTTGCACCTAGGTTCAGATTAGTATACTCTTTTTTGATATGGCCCTGCTGCAAGAGTCCTTACACAAACCAGCAATAGCAAGCACATAACACTCATCCTGAATTGCCTCCACTGGCTCCATGTGTCATACAGGATTTAATTTAAAATTATATTAATAACCTACAAATCTTTAAATGCCCTTGCACTGGACTACATCAGTGACCTTCTCCATCACTATGCTCCTGTTCACCCACTAAGGTCCTCTGATTCTGGCAATCTTGTTGTGCCCCACACTAACCTGTACTTGTCGTGGAGAAACATTCTTCAAAAAACATGCAGTCTTCAGATAGGTACATGCAATCTGCTCTGATGTTCAGAATATCAATCCCCGTACTCAGGTCATACTCTCTAGAAGGGGAAACCCTGTAACAAGGGGCCTGAGTAATGGTATACAGGTACAGTATTGCATAAATCCATTTTCTACTCTGCTAATCCAGTTCAGGAATATAGGGATATTTTGGAGCCCAAGTGCAACAGCATTACCTTAATGATTCCAAAGAAAAAGATTAGCCTCATTTAATAAATAAAAATAAAGCTGAGCCCTTACTGAAATTATATTATTTCTCTTAAATTCCAGTTTCTGTGTTTTCTCTGAACATGTCCAAATGCTCCATATAATAAAGATGTCTTGACTAGCTTCCTGACTCTCAAAGTGTCATTCATTTCTGGTCACACAAAAATGCAAACAGGTTTGTCAGTGCTTATTCAACAAGCTAGAGCAGAACATGAGTTTTTGTTATTACAGAGTGTACATGAACAGATACCGGTATGTCATGCTTTGTGCTGTCAAATTTAATCTGACCTAATCTGTCTCTGTACAGGAAATTGATGCCTATCTGTTATAGCGAGAAAAAAATTTTAAAAAATAAACATTTAGCATTATAGACACCTTCAGAATTTTTGGTGACTGAACGATAATCCCAGAAAAGAAAAAAATCATCTGCCATTAATAGTTACTTTATATGGAGCAGCTTTTCATAATGACCTACAGTACAAAATTCTTTATGGCACTGGTTTTACTCAAATTCTTCCATTTGTCTATTTTCTGATCTAAATGTGGCCTTCATTGACCAGTGCCAAAGACCATTATGGATGGCGTGCCAGCCAGTTAAACAAATTGCTTCTTGCCAGGTCATGATGTTGCCAGAGCAGACTTCTCCAGTCACAGTCATAATGGATTCAGCAAAATGATTGTGTCATATGCTTGAGCAGGCCACCAGTTTTACAGGAGTTCATTTACAGGGAACATCAAGAAGGAGGCTCTAGTGCATTTAAAGGGGTTAACAATGGAGGGATATATAGACTTTTTAACAGGCAGAATTCTGTTTAGCATTGAGTTTTAGTTAACTAATAAGGCTATCACTACTGTCATTTAATATTAGTTTAATGGATCACCTAAACCCAATGACATGGAAACATGTGCCCGTCGTGCAAGTGTGCTATAATAAAGCAGCATTGAATTCAGTGGGATCAATTTTTAGGGTAATAGCTAGAGCAGTTAGATCACTGCTGCTGGCCAAAAACCTGGTGTGTGAATCAAAGAGAGCCGTTGTCCAGTATCTCACTTGTAATATATGCAATAGTGAAACAGTCCTTTATTTTCTCCTATTTTAAGCTCAGGATGGGGAGCCAGAACCCAGCAGTATCATACAAAAGGCATCACAGAATACAGGTATTAGGTAGCAAGGAGAAAAAGGCAACCCTGGATATGGTGTCATTTCATTATATGGCACACTCACACCCCATCCAATTAGAATTGACAAATATGCTAACATATCTTTCAGATATTCAAGAAAAACCAGAGGATCAAGATGAAATATCCTCACAGATAAAGGCGAACTCGCAAGGTTCCTACAGACAGCATCCAGGCGCAGGATGTGAACACAGCACACTGAAGGTATGAGGGAGCAGTGCTTGCACCCTGTTGCTATTGTGGAAAAAAAACGTTCCTCTATTTTCAAAGAAGAGACCAGATGAAAATGCAGAATGATTCTTTATTTGCACATATACAGTACATGCACAAATACTGTATCTCAGTCCATGGAGTGAGCAATCAAGAAAATAATTCATTCCCTTTATACTTTCCTATTACCATTACTTTATTTAATACATTACGTCATCTGACTCTTAATATACAGGATTCTATCATCTTAGCTAATCGACTACAGCCACCTGTAATTTTGCTATTTCTAGATTTTTAAGGGGGTGTTTATTACTCATTTACTTCATTTTAACCTTAGTAATTTCTGCAGTGGTTCCTCTAAGATGAGGCAAACCTCACATGTTTAAGCTTTAAGCCACGTTTAAATAACCCTTTAGTTACCTTCAGTCCTTTTCCTTATGCTTTTAATAATACATTGTTACAACTTTATGTAAGTATATGCTTGTATTAAATTTTAAAAACGATCATGTATTGATTAAAATACTTGATTAAATTTTAACACTGCTATATTGGTCTGGTCTGGTCTCTTGACCTGTTGTGATCATGGGGGCACTATACACTTGAGTATTTGGCCAGTTGTTGCCACACTTGCCAGTTATGTGTAGCATTTGAGTTTCAAAAAACATCATCAGGGTCCATTCGGAGATTTTCAATCGACTTTTTTCTTTTTCTGCCTCTCCTCCTTTACCCCTGGATAGTTCCTTGCAAGATTGTCTTGGAGAGTCTCTCGGATCTTGTGTCAACACCATACCACTTTAGTTGCCATCTCTTTACTATCATGAGGAGGTCTTCATAATTACCTGATTGTTGTTGGATGATACAATGGATCTAATAATTGGTAATAGCATTGAAGTACAAAATCCCCACAGCAATTTCTGTACACTGTCCACATTACCCAGATCTAAAACATTAACAACAAAAATTTGAAAATTGTAATGCATATTTCAGGCTTATACACACATTATAAATATAAAATATTAAAGAGAAAACATAAATTATTAATATTTGACTAAGTCAGGTTTATCCTTACTGTATACAGTATAGTATATCGTTTTGTTGACAATATATTGTACCTGATGGACTGAATGGTCTCCTCTCATTTGTCAAATTCCTTACGTTCTTATGTACTGTTGTTCTTCATCACTGAAAACAAGCTCAAGAGACTTGTCTCTCTATTATATTAAAAAGTCCTGGGATGAGACAAGACTTATTAGCCTGGGATAAGACGTGACTTTTTCAGAAAGGTACTTTCAAGTCCCGTGAGACAAGACTTTGTGCTGAGAGATTTAACCATGCCCAGGGCTGGAAATAAAAGACAAAGAGTAGAACGTTGCAAAGAATTCAAAAAAATTGATGCTATACACATGCAGAGCAGGTTAGAGATAATGAAAGTACTAAAATTTGATAGTCTCAAAAAAATGATAGTAAAGGTTGCATTAGCGCAAACATACGGAAATTGTTACTCTGTGGAATAATGGAACAGTGGAAAGAGATCGAATATATTGTTCGGATTTAAATTTTAAGTTGGAGACTTGCAGATCGTCTAATTCATGTTGCCATCAGGGAAAAGTAGTGTTTCTTCCCAATGAATAGGTGTATCCATGAGAATTAAAAGATTTGTTGTTAGGTGAAAGTGAAATCCACATATGCAAGGGACAGAGACGCAAAGTGGCTGGTGCATAGCACAGGCAGGGGGGTTGGCAAGCAAAGTGAGCAGGAGGCAAAGCCACCTAGAATAGATTAAAAAATATAAAACAATAGCAGAAATGCACAAAAATATCAGGAAGTGCAAGCATAATCACAAATCTGTTTAAATGAACAGTAGTCCTGTTTTTTCACTATAAAATGATACAAATAGAACTAACAGAAAATCAGTGTAGCTGGCAAAAGAGAAGAGCAAAACAAAAACTCCATCTAATGCCATTATTGAGAGAAAATAAATCTCTGGCACAAACTATTGCCCTTATTAATAGGCAAAGTTATATACTGCCTGGTCTAGACCAACTAGCCACCCATCTCATTCTGTACTTCCTACAACCCCATAAGGCACAGGGTAGAGTCCATAGCCGTTATATAAAATGATAGTCTGGTGCTGCATCTACCTAGATTAGGGTTTCTTATACTCTTTTTTGATATGGCCCTGCTGCAAGAGTCCTTACACAAACCAGCAATAGCAAGCACATAACACTCATCCTGAATTGCCTCCACTGGCTCCATGTGTCATACAGGATTTAATTTAAAATTATATTAATAACCTACAAATCTTTAAATGCCCTTGCACTGGACTACATCAGTGACCTTCTCCATCACTATGCTCCTGTTTACCCACTAAGTTCTTCTGATTCTGGAAATCTTGTTGTGCCCCACACTAACCTGTACTTGTCGTGGAGAAACATTCTTCAAAAAACATGCAGTCTTCAGATAGGTAAACAGAATTTAGACTTTACAAAGCATAGTAAACCATTGCAGAACACATAAAGCCATTTCAGTTAATGAAATGAGCCCAGAGGGTTGGGAGCAGCTCGTTTTTATTTCAGTCCTAATCACAAAACATCCTTGTTTCAAACATTTTTTCATCATTCTTTTTACATATTATCTCACAACAGTGACTTCATGCTGTACCTGTTTTCCTAAGAATTACTTTACCTTGTCAACTTCTTTTCCCTAATAATCATCAGTCTTTTCATAACAATCATTAAGACAGGAAAGTTGTACTTGCCATCCAGCCCAGAGATGACCATCAGCTAATCATCTTTTACATTCCTCACATTCCTAATCTTGAGCTAACAAAAATTGGTGGCCTTTCAATTAATCAGTCCTTGTCATTAAGTTGGAACCAGGAATACCCACATATGAGAAAATTAAATTGTTGCAACAGCATCCCATAAGGCTGGAAAGCACAGCACTCAGCTTCACTTGTAAAGGATAAGCTGCTGGAGCCGGAAGCAGGCAGGTGGCTTTGAGCATTCAAGAACAATTCTTCCTGACAGCTTGGAAAAAGAAAAAATAAAAGCCTTTCCTAATTAACCCTTAAACTCTTATATTACTCAAAGCCAGGTGATATAATACATTTTGCTTTAACTTGATTAATTAAGATATTGATTCATGAGGAAGCAGGTTAAGGAGACCCTGGAAAGGGGGAGATATGTTCTGGAGAGGAGAGGAATGAATTTCAGTAGGAACAAGACAGAATACATGTGTGTAAATGAAAGGGAGGTCATTGGAATGGTGAGGATGCTGGGTGTAGAGTTGGCGAAGGTGGATGAGTTTATATACTTGGGATCAACAGTACAGAGTTATAGGGATTGTGGAAGAGAGGTGAAAAAGAGAGTGCAGGCAGGGTGGAATGGGTGGAGAAGAGTGTCATGAGTGATTTGTGACAGACGGGTATCAGCAAGAGTGAAAGGGAGGTCTACAGGACGGTAGTGAGATCAGCTATGTTATATGGGTTGGGCTGTTATATGGGTGACACTGACCAGAAAACAGGAGACCGAGCTGGAGGTATCAGAGTTAAAGATGCTAAAATTTGGACTGGGTGTGACAAGAATGGATAGGATTAGGGACGAGTACATTAGAAGGTCAGCTCAAGTTGACCGGTTGGAGAGGCGAGATTGCGTTGGTTTGGACATGTGCAGAGGAGAGATGCTGAGTTTATTGGGAAAAGGATGTTAAGGATAGAGGTGGCAAACAAGGGGAAAAGAGGAAGGCCTAAGAGAAGGTTTATGGATGTGGTGAGAGAGGACATGCAGGTGCTTGGTGTCACAGAGTAAGATGTAGAGGACAGGAAAATATGGAAAAAGATGATCTGTTGTGGCAACCCCTAACGGGAGCAGCCGAAAGAAGAAGAGGAAGCTATTTAAAATATATATATATTGTGAAAAGGCGCTATATAGTGCCCGACCCGGCACAGACTACGCTGAGGCACGTGTTCACACTCAAAGGGCTTTTATTTCTACTTCTTCAGCCGTGGGCACACGTCTTCCCCGTGTCCCACAGGCCCAACACAGTCCAAAGCACAAAATACACAAAAACCAAACGCTTCCTGGCACCACCACTCCTCCCAGGCAACCTCGTCCTCTTCCTCCCGATTCTGGCTCCCCGAGTGGTGGTGGCTGGGCCCTTTTATAGCCCACCCAGAAGCGTTCCAGGTGATTAACCACCTCGTCCCAATTGCACTTCCGGGTGGGGCTGCAGGCTCGTCCAGCCGGGCTGTGGGAAGCAGGCAGCTCCCCCTAGCGGCCACGCCGGGCCCCAACCAAGCTGTGGAGGACTCCATCACCCATGGAGCCCTGCGGGTGGTTGGGAAAACACCGTCCGCCAGGAGGCTGCCACCAAGCGTCCCGGGGGAGGTACGGGACTGTCCATGGCGACTCCCCCGGAACATAAGCAGCAGGGGCGTCCCTGCCGGGCATGGGACCCGGCTGTCCTTCACAATATATATATATATATATATATACAGTGGTACCTCGGTATATGTCCTTAATCTGTTACAGACCGTTTGACTTATACCAAACAGGACGTATACCAAATGAATTTTTTCCATAAGAAATAAAGGGAAAATGATTAATCCATTCCCATGAAAAAAAATCCTATTGTTATTGGCATATTATACATTGATGGAGTTATATAAAATAATTTAAACACTGCTTAATACTAAAATACATAAATACAAAAGCAATTAGATGAAATAAATGAAAATTTAACCTCACTTTACTTTTTAATAACATCTTTGTTTTTCACAATGGTAGATACTGTTGTTTCTCGGCATACGGTATGTAGCAGCCATGTCCTGGATACGCATGCCACCTTTCAACAATCAATTCAAATTTACTTGAAAAAACACAAAATCACATGAAAATTCACAATGAGTCATAACGCGGGTTGTTCACTGAATGCTAGCAACTGCTGTACTGACGCTCGTGGGCAGTCGTGGCTTTGTCTCGAGAGAGAAGTAAACAAGGGTAGCATGCAAGTCGTATTCCAAGCATTGTTTTTCATGTCCAAACCAGATGTATACCAAGTTGGACTTATTCGTAAGCGGACGTACGTAAACCAAGGTATCACTGTATATTATATATATATATATATATATATATATATATATATATATATATATATATATATAGTGGCATCCGGCCGGGACGCCCAGGAAGACCGGAGGAGGGCTTGTACCTCCTCCAGACCGCGAGGGGGCAACCACCCTGGTTACATTGGGGGCCACGGGTAGAGAGCTTGGAAGCCCAGCCCTGTAGGGACCCGTGGCCACCACCAGGCAGCGCCCCGGTGCCTGAACAACCCTGGAGCCCAGCAGTTCCGCCACACCAGGAAGTGCCTGGGGGAAGAAGACTGGGGACACCCGGAGGGCCACACTGGGGCGTGTCTGCGAAGTAGTGCCGGGAAGCAGCTTGAGCCCATCCAGGTTCCTATTTAAGGGGCCGCCTCCCTTCAGTCGAGCGCAGAAGTCGGGTGGAAGAGAGACGGAGCTGGAGAGAGGACACAGGAGAAAGGCACAAAGGACTGTGAGGCCTGGACATTGGGGAAACGGTGGCACTGGGGACTGCACAAACTGTAAATATTGTAAATAAACACGTGTTGGGTTAACTAACGATGTCCGTCTGTCTGTGTCCGGGCCAGTGTCCACAATATATATATATTGTGACACTTGAGGGCTCCTCCAAACCTGCAGTCAACATGTCCAGACACCAGGTAAAAGTATCAGAAAAGAATTTAATTTCTTATATACTGTGCACAAAGCACCTCCACCTCCACAATACTCAATCAATAATCACGATATATCCTCCTCTCCACCCAGCAGCTCTGTCGCACTTCCTCCCAACTCCGGCTCAGCTTGCTGGGTTTCCTACAGTCCTTTAAATAGTCCTCAACCAGGAAGTGTTTCTGTCCTTCAGTCCAAGTGATCCCATAGCACTTCCGGGTCAGATGAAAACTCTTATTTTTCTTCAGCCCAGAAGTACTTCAGTTCTTACATCCCCGTGACTTGGGAGTACTTCCGGGGTATAGGGAAAATAGAAATCTCTGTGTCTTCCTGCAGCATCCTCAATGGCACTTATGGCACCCAGCAGAGCTGTGGAGTCGCACTCCATCTCCTATGATGCCCTGCAGGAATCCAGGGCACCTCCATGCTGCAGGGATATATATATATACAGTACATGCTAATGTGACAACCTGTGAGATGATTTAACTGAACTCCAAAGGCTATTCGGTGACTTGGATGTTTACCTCCATGCTGCAGGGAGGACTCCATCTAGCGGCCTGGATGTATGGACCAGGATAAGCTGCCAGCCATCTCTCACAATATATATATATATATACAGTACATGCTAATGTGACAACCTGTGAGATGATTTAACTGAACTCCAAAGGCTATTCGGTGACTTGGATGTTTTCTTGTATCCATCACCTAACTTGTGCATTTCAATCACATTTCCGCAGAGCTGCTTGGAGGGTTCTTTTTGTGTAAATTAGGCCACCATACTGACTTCTCACAAATTGGACCTTTGACATAAGGTACATTTATGCTACAATCAGTTAAAAACCCAGACATTCAACTAATTCTGTGACTTCTACCACCAATTGGCTGCAGCAGTGATGAGTTAGGTGTGCCATATTAAGGGGGTGAATACTTAAGCAATCAATGTTTGTGTATTTTATATTTGTAATTAATTTAGACCACTTTGTAGAAATCTGTTTTCACTTTGACATTAAAGAGTGTTTTCTGTTGATCAGTGTCAAAAAAGACAAATCAAACACACTGAAGTTTAAATGTTATTCAGCAATAAATCTGGAATTTTCCAAGGTAATGAATACTTTTTATAAGCACTGTATATGACATTTTTGTTATGATTACATAGCTTACAGAAGAACTTAGCTTGCATTTAGCTTCACATATTAAATTTGTACTAGGAATACAAGATGATATATGAGCTGTGAGATAAGGTCTTTTTCAGATCTAAATTAAAAAACAAGATAGAGCTGAAGCTAAACAACACCATTTATTTCTATGGCACAGTTTTATACAAAAAACAAAAAATGTGTTTTTCTAGCTTCATGATGTTTTTTAGTTTATGTTCTTATTTAGTTTTTTTGTTTTCATTTTTATTTTTTTTTTTTTTACCATTTTCTATCCATTCATCCATTATCCAACCCGCTATATACTAACTACAGGGTCACGAGGGTCTGCTGGAGCCAATCCCAGCCAACACAGAGCGCAAGGCAGGAAACAAACCCCAGGCAGGGCGCCATCCCACTGCAGGGCACACACACACTCCCACACAACAAGAACAATTTAGAATCGCCAATGCACTTAACCTGCATGTCTTTGGACTGTGGGAGGAAACCCATGCAGACACAAGGAGAACATGCAAACTCCATGCAGGGTGGACCCGGGAAGTGAACTTAGGTCTCCTAACTGTGAGGCAGCAGCGCTACCCACTGTACCACCGTGCTGCCCACCTTTTCCTAATTTTAGGTTTTTATTTAGTTTTGGTTTTTGTCACATTTTATTAGTTTTGTATTACGCACCAAAAATGTCCACATGGACACAGTTTTACAAGTGTAAAAATGCAATTTTCTTTATAGTTGTCAAATGGTATATCATCCATGTTATACCTGTCAACTTAATCCATACAATTTTACTGTCTGTGATAGAACTCCATTTTCTTCTAATAATGTGACAGTTCAAGGCTTCCAGTATAATCAAAAATAGAAGAATCAAACAGCAAGTGAGCTCTGATGTCATTTGTTACTTTAAACTGCAAGAAGTTTAAGTAAATGGTTATTTAAATTCAAAAATACTTTCATTTTTATTTTTGAGGTTTTCTTGCAAGTAGGAAAGTCACTGCAGACATATAGTCTTATTTTATTTTTATATTTCTATATCTCCTGACGCTAACTGTTTGTCATCTAAACATTTCAAAACTTTGAAAGGGTTTTTTTTCAAGGTTTTCTTATTTTGATTATTTTTTAAAATACTGTTGAAGTCACTACTTGAACTGTGTTAATAAACATAATTGCAAAAATAAAGATGGAAGTTTTCCCTTGTATAAAGTGCATTTCTACAAGCATGCCATTTATATCAAATACTGAACATCTGTTATAGCAGCATCTCAGATCATTCACTTAATAAGTAACATGAAAAACCTGGGGACCTTTGTGTGAGCCTAAACTGGGCTGATGTAATATAACAACATATGTAGGAATAAACAGATTTTGGCAACTGAGAGTTCTTAATGACACACTTCGAACATCAGTTGTAAAACAATATCTGAAGTTACGCATACTCAGTTTAAATATATGTGGGAAGAATAAGCCAAATCCATGCAGACGGTGACCTGGTTAGCAATCAAACCTAAGCTCATGGCACTGAGTAATAATAATAATAATAATAATAATAATGTTTCATTTATATGGAACCATTCCCATGCTCATAACACTCCACAACTCGTCAAAGGAATACAGTAATAATAAAAGCTAACATGACATTAAAAACACAGGATACAGAAAGAGGCCTGGACTTTGAAAGGGTGTTTGGTGCAGGGGCACTGTGTTGTGTGCGGGAGTTTGTAGAATAAATGTGTGTGATTCGGGACTTCCTGTGTCTGTCTGTGTTGGTGTCCGGGCTGGTTTCCCACAATATTTATCTTTTATTTATTATTAGTTTTAAATTAGATTAAGAGTCAAGCAGGAACAAAGAAAAAAAATGAACAAGTAACACAATCTCTGTACAATCACTCATAGTTACGTATAAGGAAGAATAAATAAATAGAATAGCAGAAGATTTCCATATCAGTTTTACAGCCAAACGCTGGGTGGCATTGACCATTCAATGGTTATTTTTTTACTGTTCAGTTTAGATCTAATAATCCCAGCCAGACCTCTGTGCCGTCACAAAGTAAACACTCAGATCGAGTGGTCTCACTTAGAGATGCAAACCCCACAAGTTTTTGCATGACATATCAAGATTGTAGTCTACAATGAATCACAGTTCTAGTGCTTTACTGCTGAGGAGCCTTATGTTAATCACAGCAATGTTAAATGAAGAAAGTACACTGCACAAAGATCCATTACGGGAGTTTATTTCAATACAGAGCGGTGTAAAACTGGGACGCAAACAAAGATAAAGATTTGGGCCAACACCTTGGTGATGATGTATAATTGGAAAAAGCACATAACAACTGCGGAAACATCTTTACAGATGTGACTTCATATAACTTCCTTAAGGTAAGAAATTTCTGGGTTATGAAGTCACAAGGCAGGAAAGGGTCCAGGAGAACGGACATGAAAGTGACATCAAAGATGGTGTGGCTGTCGATCTTCTATTCTGCAGAGGGAGGAGAAGAGGTAATTACCATCGCAAAAGCCCTTAAGTTGTGCGCACGTGACAGCAGATTTACTACATTACTCTAGTTAAAATAAACCCTGAGTGGAATGGTGTACTTTAGAAGTGACAGAAATGATGAGTACCCAAGCACAGCAGGTCATAATCCCGTGTTAAAAACTTTGCAGTACTGCAGTATTCTGAAAAATGTATACAGTATTAAGATTATTGCATTCTATCCATTTGCTTGTGATGAAGCATTTATCGTATAGAAGTTCATCACAATAGTGTGATAGGAATGCAGTCTGTGACACCACACCACTCATGTTAAAACATCACTATTAATAACATTAAAACTGAATGAAAA
Source organism: Polypterus senegalus (assembly GCF_016835505.1). NCBI lineage: Eukaryota > Metazoa > Chordata > Cladistia > Polypteriformes > Polypteridae > Polypterus > Polypterus senegalus. The sequence continues at coordinate 108,097,012 of NC_053168.1, forward strand.
TGTGTAAGGTTACGCTCGGCTGCAAAGGTGCTCTTAACAAATAAGAAGGGGTGAAATGATTGAAATTCCTAGCTTCTTTGGCATATAAAGATAACATTTTTTCCAGTTTAAATTTGAAGTGTAGGAGTGACTAGTTTAGCTTAACAACTCTCCCATAGCTCTAATTTTCTAGCTATTTAGCTATATTTTGTAATATGTGGTATTTTTTAACTTAAGTACCTTTTCTTTAAGGTTTGGTAAAAGCTCCCTGCCACTTGCTTTCAGCGTGGCATCTGTGACTGACCACAGATTCAGACACCAGTAGAGGGATGGGTGGGTTACTTGCTAATGTTTCATTTTAGTTTTCATTATCAACAATAACAGGAATAATATTGATGTAGCTTATAGTACTTTGTATAATGTCAAAGAAAAAGTTGCAAGAAAAGAAAATTAAATTAGAAATAGATATGATTATGAATGAATGAGATACCAAAATTGGTAAATAAGAGTAAATCAAAGCTCACTTACATAACACAAGTATAACAGATTTAATGGAATCCTTATTTATACATTGTTTAAGTCTCTAAAACTAAGTTCAATGCTATCCTCAAATAAGGAAGGACACACAAAATTTAAATAATAACAATAAAAAAAACAACTCTAACTTCAAGATGCTGGAGAAGTAAACAAGATGTGCATGGGTTCCGAGGTCAAAAGACCAATCAGCCTCAGCAGGGCATTCTACCCAACATAAATGTACTTACCGTATATGCTCACATATAAGTCGGTTCTTGAAACTCGAATAAATCGATCATAAAATCAGTCCCTGACTCATACGCCCATTCAAAAATGCAACACTTATTTATTTTTTTACATCTTCTTGCCTCCTCCATTCTCACATCAGTTTCTCAGACACATCGAATTTTGTTGAAGCAGCGCAGTTACCAATTTCTTTCGCTACTTCAACGATATCTAATTTAAAACCAGCCTCATATTTTCTTCTGATTGAACGCTCCATCGTAGATGAGGGTTGCTCTTACGATAAAGGTGTATGAGGGTGTGAGATACAAAAAACACAAATCAGTGCAAACGTCACTTTGGAATCGTTTGGGTATTACTGCATAGTCACATAGGCACAAGAGAGAGCGAGACAGAGACAGAGAGAGAGATAGAGGTTATGAGCATGTGCTGATACAGCGCATTTGCCGCACCCACATAGAAAAAAAGACAGTGGGCTCTGTGGTTACTCTCCTAGGTGGGCGTTAGCATATCATAATCCCTTGTACCAATAGCATGAGTTTTCCGCAATTGACTTGTACAACCAACATTATAAAATGCCAGAAATTATACTGTAAAATTAAGTCCTGACTTATCCGTGGGAGCACTGATCTGTGAGTTTATACGGTAAGCAGTTCTTTTGTTGTGTTTTAAGCTTCATTTTAGAAGATTCAAAGCAATTGGTCTTGTGGATGGTTGAAGTATTTATTTTCATTCCAACATCATAATTGGCTGCACAGGACTTACACCACTATAGTATTCTGGAAAAGAAAGCAGAAAAAAGATAGTCATCGCAAATATATGATTCCGGCAACGGCGCACTGCACTACAACGTGCAGTGAATACACTTGACTTAAGCATTCCTAGTTTCCATACTCTTTCTCTGTACGTTTAGCATTCGTTTGCTGAAAGGTTGATGCACTTGCTGCCTTGTGAGCAGCTCTTGTTTTCTCCACCCTAGCGGCCCACTTCTTCTCTTCTTCTTCATGTTAAAACTGATTAAGTCAGTGTTTGAGTTGCAATTACTTAGTACATTTTTCGTAAATTTTAACTTAGGCTGGCACTTAGGTGTTCAATCTGCCCCAAGAATGATTTAAGATATGAAGAGGTAAAGGAAGGGACAGCGAAGGTGATAGGGATGAGAACGGTGCCCGTATGCATGCGCTGCACGGCTACTCTGCTGGCCACTGCCGAGAATTGATTCTACAATAAAAAAATAAAAATAAAAGGATGAATAAAAATCATCACCCCAAAAGCGGACAGTAGAGGTCACATAGTGTATGTGTACCAAAGTTCAGGTCAATAGGTCAAATGGTTTGCGAGCTATAGGTGATTTAAAATCCTGGGTAATAAATGGACAGCCACGGTAGCGTATTATAAGATTTCTAAGCATTCCTATGTTTTTAGTAGTAGAACCAAAATGTAGGTATGAAAAAGCCAAATACAAAAATTATTTTTATGAGCTTTTTAAAATGTTCCAGCTGTACTAGCCTGGTGTATCTCTGTTTGTAAAGTTTTCCAGATTTTTGGTAATAACAACAAAAGGCCCGCCTCCCAACTTCTTTAAAGCATAGCTCTTGGATATAATCATTTTATAACCAAGAACTTGACAGAGTATTCTAAATTCAGAAAGAAAAAAATTGGGAGTGGTCTCCCCTAGACTTTCTCATACTGCATACTCAGATATAGGGATGGATATTTGAGGAGTAAACTGCATGACAATGATTATGTTTTTATATTTTCTACATTAAAGAACCATCAACAACAAATCAAATCAAATGAATAATATATTGAACAATTATTATAAAAGTAAAGATGTTGCATGAATAAAAGGTAAAGTACCACTTCTGGTTAACGGAAATAAACCAATAGATGATAGAAATCTACATTTTGTACCTAATACTTTTATGCAATATTTGGTTGACCTAAGTGAAAGCGCACTCAAGTTATTGTGTTTACATAGACACACACACACACACAGACAGACAGACATAATTCCAAAAATAATTCCAAAAAATCTCAACATTGAATCTTTGGATGTTTACAATACTTTCCATATACTTCATATATGGGAAAGTATAAAAGGTCCTGTGTCTGACTCATTGGCTGTGTGTCTCTGACAATGGTTTAAAACCAGAGTGCAGTCTTAAAGGTTAAAAGGAATGTTTGGCTAGAAATTGTGAATTTGAGTTTTGGTTAGCCTTTTACGTTAGGTACTTTACGTCTGATTTCTCTGTTTTGACTTTTGCCTGCTCTTCTTATTCTAGACTTTTGTCTCTTGGTACTTTCTATTTTTTCTTTGTGACCCTCAATAATTTTTCATCTCCTAGTAGAAATGGTAGATCTAGCCTTTGAATCTTTTCTCAAACCACGTCAACTGGACACAGCTGAAGAGCCAAGACCATAGCCACAGAATTTACTGTACAAGAAGACACCAAAGATTTCAGTGCTGCCTTTCTGTGTCTTAGCCGTAGTGTGTCTCAAGAAATTAAAAACAAAATTAAAAGCCAGGAAATGTATTATCTTTTTCTTAAAGTTTGAATGTTTTGCCCTTTACCACTTGTTGTGTTTATATGGGCTATTATATATAACAAAGCTTATTTTTCAGAGAGCCTATATTCTATGTTAAATACAGCCCCATGTATTCAGAAATTATGGCTGATATATTTATCATCACTCAGCCATTACTCTCTTCTGTTAAGGAGCACAAAAAGTCTTTCTTGTTTGAATATAATTGATTGGAGGAGAGAGTTGCATGGACATGGAGAGACATTTGGGTCATAAACTCAGTATGTCAGTGCTGTCCAATCAGTGTTTGAATATTCTGTCAGAAGTGGATATCCCACTATTAAGAAAGCAGGAAATCGATGCAGCTTGGGACCCTGGGGAGCATCTGCTGAAACCAGTCAATGGATCAAAACAGCAGTTAGTGAAGATGCACAAAAAAAAAAAAAACCTGCTGGAAAAGACCATAACCATATGACCTCCCTGAATCAAACGCCATGTGTAGAGGAAAATGAGAAAGACAGACAGTCTGCAACAGGTGGGAATGATGACTGGAACAGTTTTATTTCAGGGAAATAATTAACACACTTTTTGCTGTTTATTTTACCTTATACAACTTTTTATATTTGGATATTTCTTGGGGTCAGAGCACAGGGTCAGCCATTGCACCCCGTCCGTTGAGCAATTGCAGTTTAAGAGGCCTTGCTCAAGGGTCCAGGAGGGAAGGATCTCTTTTGGTAGTAACTGAGATTTGAACCAGCAACCTTCCAGATACCAATGCAGATCCTTAGCCTCAGAGCCACCACTCCATCCATTTTTGGCTCTATGAATCACCTAGTCCACGATTCTACTAAGGGTACACTACGCTGTTAGGTTTTCTTCTTTTGCAGTAAATGTAAATAGAAAAATACACCATATATCTTTTATTTATAGTAATATTTTATTAAGATTGGAGAAGAATATTCAAAACATCCATGCATTTTCTGACTCCCTTTTTTTAATTTTTGTTTTCTGAGCATTTGGGTCTTAGCACCATCAAATAAAATGCAGCCTGGATGGAGCACCAGCTTATTTTAGGGCACACTGAGTTACGTCACAGCTATTTAGACTTAGCCTTACATGTACAGTATATCTAGGAGGGAAGCTGGCTTACCCAGAAAACCAAAAGAGGGCACAGGGAGAATGTATAAATTCCACTGAGGGTTCAGGATCAGACCTGAGAACTTTGTAACTTTGAGGAAACAGTGCTAACTAGAGCATTGACATTCTATCCTGTCTATGAAATTGAAAAAAGGAACGTAGAGTCAGTGTGCAGTGGTTGCAAGGCTCAATTTAACACAAAAATGAACAGACTCCTTTGTCTATGCCATCTTTGCTGTGGGCAGCTTTGGCTCATTTCACAGCCTGGTCTTTTGGACAGCTAATATTGTTATATAAATGCATTAAATTAATTCTGCAACAAGAGACAAGCAGAGGGACAGAAGCAAGAGCAAAAGGCGCCAAGAAAGAAGATAAAGAGAAGAAATATCTAAGGAGTACAAAAAACAATTTAAAAAAAGTATACGTAAAAGAGTTATTTAGTCTATAGAGACTATGATATTTAAATGTTTAATATTTTGTTTTTTTCTTAATTTCTATGTCAATTTTATTGGTTTTAAAATACAATTCAATGCTAACTTTATATGTCAATAAACTACTTATAGTTATATACTGTGTAAGTGCCCATGAGGACAGACGGGTGTCCCGCCCAAGATGGAGGAAGCCATAATTCAAGGATGGCCGCTGTCACAATAAGAACACAAAGAAGCCACAAAAAGGTTTGGTGTAGCCGCCCCGTATATTGTAAGTGGTTGCAACACAGTAAGGCAACTGGTTTCATGGAGTTCAATGCTGAACTGATGCATAGGTAGAAAATGGTGGTATTTAAATTGGGGCAAAGAAAGTGACATCATCAGGGTCAGAAGTGGAAGTCACGTCTTCTGATCCGAAAGTGACATCATTGGGGTCAGGTGGAATTTCCCGAGAATGGTTTGCAGGAGAAGAAGAGAAGTGGTTAACGAACTGTGCCCCCCTCTGGTCCGGGATGGAATTTCCCTCATTTGATCCCTTTAGCTGCTTCCCATGTGCACGTGTGTGACACTGGTCACAGACATTTCCCAGCTGGGATGCCCTATAATTCATGTCCTTGCTAGGATACTGGAAGAACTAATGGACTGAGAACTTCTCAGTGAGAAGAGCTGGACACTGGAGGCAGTTCATCCTCCAAATCAACAGGTGGCAGTGTTCCTCACCAAGAGTCCCAGTTTGAACACCCGCAGGTGCATGGGAATTTGAGTCTGAAAGTACAGCCCTGTAGGGGGATCCTTGGGTAAAAATAGAGGGCAACTGCCGGAGGAGATCATCCCTGGTTTACAGATGACCTGAAGTACTCTCAGGTCCAGCTTAAAAGGTGCCCACCTCCACAGCTAAATGAGTCAGAGTTGGGAGGGAGCGGGTTACACTCACAGGTGGAGAAAAGGAAACAGGAAAGAGAGAGAGAATGACAATTTAAAGTCTGTATTTGGTTGTGTTCATTGTCTGAATAGGACTGTATAGGTTAAAAATACTTATATTTGAACCTGGAGTTGTGTTGGGTCTTGTATACCTGGAGTTTGGAGGCTCAGTGGCACCCCCAATTGTTCACAATTGTATGTTATATGTTGATCAGTTTATGCTTTGTATTTTGTGTTGTGACAGATAGGGGGCGCTGTCATCTCCTTGAACCCTTAGACCAGACATCAGATAAAAGTCCAAATAATGGATTTATTATAACAATAATGTGCACAAAGCACCATCCACTCCAGAATACTCATAAACAATACAATAATCAATAAACCTCCACACCTTCCAGCAGTTCAGTCACCCTTCCTCCCAAATCGGCCCACTGCTGGGATCTCCCACAGTCCTTTTAAAGTCCTTGACCCGGAAGTGCTTCTGATCCCCCCAGTCCATATGTTTCTTAGCACTTCCGGGTCAGATCAAAACTCTTCTTTTCTTCAGCCCGGAAGTATATCATCTCTTCCGTTCCCATGATTATGAATTACTTCCAGGCTATATGGAAAGTACAAATCCCTGGGCCTCCCTGCAGTGTCCTCTGGAGGCCCCCACAGTATCCAGCAGGGCTGTGAAGAAAAACTCTTGGTCCATGATGCCCTGCTGGAATTCGGGGTACCTCTATGTTGCCGGGAGGGCTCCATCTGGCGGCATGGGGTATTGGCCGGGATGAACATATACCACACTGTCTATGCTTCTCTTTTGTGTTTTTTCTTTATAATTTTTCACATCTATTTATGTTTTGTGTTTAATATTTCATTGTATGCAATTCTTTTTCTATATATGTTCACATGTTTTGACAGGTCCCTTGTGCTTTATTGGTGGTTCCCCAAGAGGCGGGGCTGGGGAGACCCACTGTTTAATTGTGGTTCATTTGTGTTTCTTGGTGTCGATCAGTCCTCCTGTGTTTTGGGATATGTAATAATAATTCTCTAGATTTTGACACTTTGCTCTGTTTTCGACTGCTATCTTTGAATTTCTGTATTGGGACAGTGTTTGCTTTTCAGATTTGCCTTTTGGTCATATCCTTTAGGTCTATTGTACTCTTTAGAGCTTTTGAGAAAATAAACCTGTTACTTTATAAATATTTGTCATCTGCCTCTTATATACATTCGAATGTAGACAGTTACCCCTTCTCTGTTGTAGGCATTTACTAATATTATTTCGAGGCTTGTAGATTTGTCAGTTTCCCATTTAGAAGGCCTGCTCCTCAGCCTCAATCCTCCTATGGATTAGAAGAGAGCCAGAGGGCAAGCAGGAATTCAGAATGGTTATTGATTAGTTCAAGGACAATGATGGTGTAGGATTCAAGGCTATATACGCAAAATATGTTTGTGTTGTTTCTTGAAGATTGAATTATTTTGTTTCTAATTTATTGTAATAACATTGTAGCATAAAAGGCAAATTAGGATTCCTCCAATTCAGTGGAGTGAGGTTATGAGTTAGTAGCATTGAAAAGAATATCAAAACGGTACCAATGGGTATTCATTAAGCGTTACTGCTCCATCCGGCATCACCCCAAATGGGGCTATTAGAAGATGATAATTTATGAAAGAACAAAGGAAGGATGTAAGAAGAAATAACAACTTGAACATATTGATGAGGGAAGTGGAAACTTGAAGACACCTCTCACAGATAGCATCTCATCCCAAGGAAATTTTGGACAGTCTGAGTCATGAGATGTGGGTGTGTTATACATTTTCTGAGCTGAAATAAACCATGTTTCACACAAATTGAGTATTCTGTCTGTGACAGACTTCAATACCTCTTCGAAAAATCTAATTGTAAGGTCTTGTTCCCAGGGCAGTCTTAGATTATCTGTGGATCTATTATTATTAAAGCATTGGTATAGTCTCAAGGTACTTCCTTTATCAGTAGTAGTACTTTGTAGTTAAGCCTCAGCAGTCAATAATGGGGAAGGCTAGGAAAATAAACTATATTGCCTTTAGTAAAATTTCTGACTTGCATGCAATAGAAGAAATGTTATATTTCAAACAAATTGCCTCAAACATGCAGATATATTACTAGTATACAAGTCTTTAAAGGAAGATGGCATGACAGTGCCATGGTTAGTGCTGCCACTTAACAGATTCAGTATCCCGAGTTCAATGTCACATGTGAATGTTGTGTGTGGAGTCTGCATGGCTTTTCCTCCAGTTTTGCCACCATATTCCGAATGATGTGCAGGTTAATTTAGTTGATATTTTCAACTTTGTACCTGTGCCAGTGCGAGTGTAGTGGATATGTACGTGTGTGGGCCCTGTTTTTTTTCTTGTGCTCAGTGCAGCTGGGATAGTTTCTGGCCCTCCAGAACCCTAAACTGGATTATGCAGGTTTCAGAATAATTTAACATGATGTCTCAGAAGGCACTGATGCCACAAACACCATATTAGCCAAAGTACCCACCATTGTCCAGATATATATCTATAATGGGTTAAGATAAGAAGTTAAATATTTCTGTGTTTTTAAAAAGTGACCCCTTTGTCGTGGTGGACTAAAATGCTGCAGTACCATTATCTACTCTACCTCTCCATTAATTTTTCTGCTCTCATTAATTTGAGAATTTGTCCTTTTGTATTTATGATTGGATTCCATAATTGCAGTAACTCCTTGCTGGAATGAAACCTTGAACACTACTTCTTTGTATTTTTTGGTTTATTGTAGTTTTACTAATATACTGTGTTTTTAATTCCACAATAATAAACTGGATGGCTTCTACAATAATTGAATCCATGGACTGCAGAATACATCTATATGAGTGGGAACCTAGGTGGGGTTTGGGGGTTCAGACACTGAAAACAGGAGACAGCATTAGTGTCAATATCCAATAATGTTGAAAAGATGATTTAAACCAGATTTATTCAATGTTAATTTAAAATTGCTACAAATCAAAATGCTGTTTGACATCAAAGCCTAATATTATAACAGCATTATCGAAAAATGGATTTGAATAATGTCTACCATTAAGAAACTAAAAGTTACTAAAGTAATTTCTCACTCATTCTTTTTCTTACATATTCTATTATACAAAAATTGTGCTTCATTCTGTTTCTTCTATTCCAATTACTAACAATATGCAGGTGTATAATAACATTGTGTTTTTCAAACATGTAAAGTGTTGCTTTGATAAAAATGTAGTGCCATTAGTTAATTTTATTGTCACATGTACTTGCAATCCAGTGAATTTCTTATCCTCTCATTTGACAATCCTTTTTGGCGCCCACTTGTTCGATTGCTTATGTATAATATCCATCCACTCATCCATTTTCTAAACCCACTCAAATATAACATCATAAAATAATATGGAGGGGTGAGGGAAGCAATTGAGCTGCTTTCACATAGTTTTTTAAAATTGACACTAAAGTTAATTTTGCCTGAACTCCATATAATGGGTGTGTTGTAGTTTTAAAAGTTTTTTGCACAGCTGAAAAAAAAAGAACATTGCAAATTAAAGGTTTGAGAACAGCATTGTACAACACTTGTGGACCTGTATATTTCTTTTTTTGGAATTTCAACATGGCTAAATGAGACAATAAGACAAAATGTTATACTCTTAGACATAAGCTCCATTCCAGAAAGGAAGAGGAGATTGAGAGCGCATTGCCGCAACCGCCACATGACGAACCACTCGGATTGGGACCCGAGTGCAACAGTGCAATGGGTGACACCTCAGCACCACACTGGAACAGTGTGAGGTTTTTTTACAGTGACTGGAGTGCCAGCCCTGCCACCAACACCCAACTTTTCCCTGCAAGTTGGACAACCTGCTTGCTGGGCTGGTTGCAGGTTAATGTCATACTCAGGACGACGCTATTGCAGGTTAAGTGCCTTGCTCAAGGGCCCAACGGAGGTCGCTACTGGTGTTTATGGAATTCGAACATTTTGATTGCTGGTGCAAATTCCTAGCCTCAGAGCCACCATTGAAAGACAATAACATGTTTATCTAAATTAGTTGACAAGAAAATGCTGTATCTGCAGTCTTAAGTGACATCCTGCTGGACTGGTACAAAATTGTCTGTGCTGATAACGTTATCCTTCCATCAACCCCTGCAAGCTCCAGCTGCCTAATTGGAATTAAAGTCACTGCATCAAACACTAGTTTTTGAGTTGCTACCCTCCATTACAATCCCTCTCTCCAATGTCCCATATAGCTGACATTTTAAGTTAGTCCAATGGCAGCACATATACAAAGTTTTGTGTAAAATAGGTTTAGCCATTTTTGGGTGATTAGCGAACAAACAAGCAGACAAACAAAACACATAGGATTGTATTTATATAGATATTGAGTACTGAGTATTTTAAGGATGAGATAAAATATGGACATTTATGATCAATAAATGTGCCTAATATTTTCAAATATTGGCAGTGCTAAACTAGTATGTCAGTACTGTTCATGCCATTTCCTAAATAATGGGACACAAAAAGAAGTCTAATGATATAGAAGTGCAGAATATTCTTTACATGTCTAACCATGCCATTATTACTTTTGGTGATAAGCCTTTTCTCTATATGCTTTTTTGTTGCTTAGTAGTAAAACTGAGAGACGTACAGACGTTCAAGATCCATGGAAGAGATCAGTTCTGTACCCAGGGCCTGAACCTCTTCGATATAATTGATTTTACAGCTGCAGGCAATTTTATTTCTATAGATACACTAAAAGAGTATACAAATATAGGAAGAATATTCAATGTCTATTATTATTATGGTAGCAACCTCAGAGTGTCAGGTTTCAAAGGGAAGAAACACAGCAGGACAAAGAAGGGATTGCAGAACAGTTTACTCGAACAATCAAAAAAGTACACAAATGTAAAAGCAAAACGAATGACTTTGAACTTGAACTATTTACAATTATCTATGAATCCCTCATTATTATGGCCCTGAGATGCACCGTCAATGGACCAAAAGTAAAAAATACTCTGGTTCCACCTCTGTAACCCACCTCATGTATCCAGCTCCTCCTCTCTCTCCCTCTACCACCTTCTTCGCAGTTCCTCGATTCATCTATAAATCCCTGCCTCCATTCCCCACCCCTCAGTTCAGGGTACCGCCCTTTTTCTTCCCATTTCTGTCAATCATATTCTCGATGTCAGTACTTCACGCTGTTCTCCACCATCCCTGCTCAACCCAATAGTCACTTTTCCTCCAGGCTTTACCCCGGCCGGGATGCTACACTATTTACAGAACAAAATTAGACAAAATTCAAAATACTAACACTTTAAAGCATTCTACATCAGTTTCTAAAATTATGTATATCATTGAACACTCTCTTTTGGCTTTTTCTTGAATGTAAGGATGGTTGCTTTCCTCTGTGCAAACCATGCTGTCTGTTTTCTTATACAAAAAGCTTAATTTTTGAGAAGAATGAACGCTGATTTGGTAAATCATTATGTACCACCAAGTGAACATCAACCCTTTCAACTTTTAATGTTCACTTTTGATGGCTTTCATAATGCTTGGAAATATTTATTATTTATTTTTTTCTGTCTCAGAAGCTTTTCTGTTCCATTGGATCTGAAAATCCTGCTGCTATACAGCCTAAAAGGCAGGGGAATTAAACCAATTTACTTTAGGTCTTTGTGCCAAAACAAGCAATTCATTATCCTTGCTTTACGTTTAAGAAGTGCTCTGCAGAGTGTAGCACTACATTATTCAGTAGAGAGAACAATTATGCTCATATATAAATTGTATGGGGGTAAACATTCATGCAGCATAATTTAATGGTTATAGAAATTCAGGTTGTATGGCACAAGAAGCTTAGATGGTTTAATAACAGTTGGCATATTTAAATATGAAAATGTCTTGTGTATGTTCCAGTTCATGGACTGACAAATACTTTACTGTGTTTATAGTCTGGAGGAAGTGGCTAAAAAGAGCAAGTATGTAAAGCAGTATACCGCCTTAAATACAATCAATCAATCCATCAACTTTTATTTTTATAAAGTGTCTTTTAACGTCAGTGTTTTGACAGAGAACTTAATAAAAATTAAAAATGCAATTTAAAACACGATTATCCAAAACCTTGTTAAAGCCTTCCAGCTGCTAAGTGTTAATCATAAGTAGCTTTTAATATCTTTATATGCTCTTTTAACATAATATATTGAATCATTAAAAATGTTAACAAATATGTGTGGTACCTATTTAAAATTAATGCTCTGTTAGTTTACCCAAGGGCCATTTTGTTAAGTTAAGGAAAACAGCTTTCTCCTTTAAACAGTCAATCATGGCTGCAACTCGCTCTTGTCAACTAAGAAAAAAGCAAGATGGTGCTACTTTGATCACATGGCTACTTCAAGTGGATGACTGAAGACTGAAAAATTCCACCTGGTCGGATGAATCTTGATTTCTGCTATGACATGCAGGTGGCAGGTCATAAATCCATGGATTCGTCATCCCTGGTTGTGGTACCATAATGGTCTGGGGAATATGTCTTTGATATACGTTTGTCTCCTTAACACTAATGAGTGTCATTTGGATGCCACAGTATACCTAATTATTATGCTGGCCATGTGAATCTCATTATGGTCACAGTCTAACCCTCTTATACTGGATATACCTGGGAGGATGATGCACAAGCATACATTATCTCAATCTGTTTTTATAAAAATGACAGTGACTCCAGCTTACTTCAATGGCCTGTACAATCACCACATCTAAATCTAACAGAGTAGTGACATCACACATCCACAAAGCAGATCGGGAAGCAACGTAAAATGTGATATGGAGTACTCTTAGAGTACATGTGTATGAAAGTGCTGTGCATACACAATTGAGTAATGACTTGCCCATCCAATATGTGTTCCACAGCTTTGTGATGTCACTCTGGCTTTGCTTGGAAATAAAAGCTCATCTAAGCCAACCTCATGATGAATTTCATAAAATTACCAGGCAAACAAGGTCAACAAAGCATAGCCCAGCATTTTTACCGCAAAAAAACACTTTGATGAACTTCTCCTATCAGCACAAGTAGTTATTATTATTATTATTGATAATACCAACAACAATAATAGTAACAATTATATTAAAAACTAGCTTTCCCATGTAGTAGTAAAACAGGACAAACTTTAAAAATCAATAAACAAACAAGAAGCTAAGTGGAGGCAAGGTACACTCCATCATGTCGCGAGAGGTAGACCAATTCGAACGGAGGCTGGCATGTGAGTGAGTAGGGCCCTGCCCGGCTCCCCACTCCTGACATCACGCTTCCCCCTCCCTATGTCCACAGCCTCGGGTTAGGGCAAACAAATCGCTCCTTCAAGCAAACTATGATATTTAGCGCGATGAGAGAAATCACAAAATCAACCGGAATGTTCAAGCAAATTACAGAAAAAAAAAAAAAAACTAAATCTGTTAAGTAGTTCTCTCATGAAAAGCGGACAGACATAGAGACAGACAGATAAACAGATGTTAGATTTTATATAGAGAGAGATAATACAGTATTTTTTTAATTGGGCAAAAGGCCAAAAATAATCTACTTTTCCATTATCTTGTGATTCCTGTTACAAATAAAGCTTAGAAATGGGTGGAGGTCTCAAAACTAAAAGAAAAACATAACTGTACTTCTTACAGGTCTGGATGCACTAATAGGCCTCAATATTAGCTGCTTAGCCCTAAACTCAAAAGGCAGGCCTGCACAGGCCTAAAATGGGGGCAAGAGTGGTATCTGACTGGAAAACCTTCCTTCAAATATCTTGCATGGTAGTACCATTATAACATATTTTTACAGTATATATATGGATGGATGGATATATATATATATATATATATATATATATATATATATATAGTCACACGCGCATGGGAGGCAGCTAAAGGGCTTGAGTGAAGGCAGTTGAGGCATGCGGGGTGTGGCAGAGTGCACTGACTCTTTTCTCCCTTGCCTGTAGACCATCCCCGGGGATTTCACCTGGCTCTCCTGACATCACTTCCGGCTACGAACCAATGGTGGAAGACCACGTGCCAGATCCATATGACCTCACTTCCTGTCTCCCCCTTTAAAACCTGCCCCTTTTCCTTTGTTTCCTCAGTCTTGTACTGGACTCGGTTGAATGCACTTCAGTGCTGATTATTTTGACAAAACGACCTTTGCAGCCAGGATACTATATTACACGGGTGGCTGCCCCAACTCTTTATCTGTCCATGTCTCGTTCTTGTGACAATATATATATATATATATATATATATATATATATATATATATATATATATATATATATATATATATATATATACCGTATATATATATATATATATATATATACACTACTGGTCACATGTTAAAGAATATCCTCACATTTTCATTTTTAATTGAAATTTAAGTCCACTAAATGCTACAAAGGTAAAAGGACAAAAAAAGAACTGTTCAGATTAACAAGATCTAAAAAATAATGCAATTTCAGGAGTTATACAAAACAGTCTTTTTCAGGGAACAAATAATGGTTAACAGCTTACAATTTTTCTGCAGCAGTGGAAATTAATTAAGCCTTAAAATTTTATCCTACAGGTGTTCTCACATTTGTTGATTACTTACAAACCCTCTGCTGTTGTAAAGCACCATTTCGACAAAATTGTACACTGTATATCATAATGGCAAGGAAAAGGCATTTAACAAAGAAAGACAGACAGACCATAATAACCCTTAAAAGAGAGAAATTGCAAAGAAAGCCAAAGTGTCATTAAGCAGAGTTTTCTACATCATCAAAATAAACTTGAATACCAGAGGGAAGTCTGATAGGAGTCAACAGCTAACATGAGAGGCACCAGCTGTGTACATTTATTAACACAGTATATACAGACCACATGCCATCACAACACTATGGACAGACATGATCATCTTTTCAAATTCCGCAAAGCAGATGATCATGCTAAAGCTCACAGTGTCTTGTGAAGGGTGTATGGAGGAAGCAAACAAAAGAAATAGGAGCAATTACCAGCAAATCGTGGAGCAGTGCTGGAGCCGAGGATAAAAGATTTGTTGTGAGCCAGTTGACGTGAGCTGTTGGGGCTTTGCAGGACATTTAATCTTCAAAGCATTTAATACACTGGGCATCACTGGTGCTACCAAAAGGAAGACCATAAGATCCACAACAGAAGCCTCAGAGAGAGCTGCTAAGTAGCTATGGATTAAGAAGGTTGATCAGTGAGTGGCTAACCACCCCCAGCTGGTCACAAGTGTGAGAAGATCTGATGTTGAAAGACCTGAAACTCCCTGTTATCCCATGAACATCACTGATGATGCAACCCAATGCCCCCTAAAGATGCATCTTGCACCTAGTCCTAATATACATTATGTATTTTACATAACCAACCATCCATACTTCCATTATCAGTTTGGGTCAGATTGGCCAAAGCCTATCCCAGAAGTAGATACTGTATGTATATACAAGTAGTATTTTAGGACTACAGTCATGTACAATTCATCTATCCAGGAAGTAATTTCTGTATATATAAAATGGGTATGTTAAGACTATTACATATTCAACTCTCTAAAGCGGCCATGATTCAATGGCTACCAACTAAGACTAATAAGTCCCTAGTGAGCTGACACTATCCACACCAACTCTTTTCTCTCGTGTAGTCTATACAAGGATCACCTGTAAGGTGGCTTTTACACTTACCCTTTAATCTGGGTGCCAGTAGACTGAAATCTTGCACTTTTAACAAACTGTTGAATGTCATGCAGTTGCAGCAAGCTCACATTAAAGCATAAATGTGTTACATGAGTTTGTAAAATGATCAGTTGTTTTTTAAATGGGATGAATTGTAATTGGAGTCTATTTTCATTGACCTCTGTCCGCATCATAAATTAAAGTCTGTACTGCAGGTATAAAGCTTTAATATTAGATGTGTGAAGTGTTGCATATATTTTCTCCAGTACATTGATGCTTATTAGTAGCAAATAAACATCTGTCCTTTCACCCTACATTAATGATGCCAGATCTTCACAGACCCTTATCAAGTCAACCACTGATTACAAATGAGTCACCTCTATGCGACTTTGTAATTACAAATTCTGTTTGAGAATCTTTGAAGTCTTTCATAGCCATCTGGAATATTGGCAGATTTAGATACTTTAAATCGAGATAAAAGGTGGAGAAACAACCAATTACGCAAAAGTGAAAAGGGTGTTT
Source organism: Polypterus senegalus (assembly GCF_016835505.1). Taxonomy (NCBI): domain Eukaryota; kingdom Metazoa; phylum Chordata; class Cladistia; order Polypteriformes; family Polypteridae; genus Polypterus; species Polypterus senegalus. Next base: position 108,112,992 of record NC_053168.1, read on the forward strand.
GAAGAAGAGAGCCCACTCTAGGAAAGCCATTTAAGGTATTTCTGTTGCTCTGTCTAACTAGTTAAGACAGACAGATAGAAAGAGGCAAGAGGAGATGATGTACTAGGGGTGAAGAAAACGTCAAAGCTTGAACCAGAAAAGTGTTCTCTGATGCTGATTTTGAAAGTGACCAAAGATAGACTCCAATGCAGTTAAAATATGTGAATTACACATTTCGAGCACATGTGCTTTAAAGTGTGTGTTTTGTCTTTCACAACCATGTTAAATCAAGTGTTTATTCTCACCAAGTCACCATGTTCTAAGTCTCCCTTAATATGCCACACTCAACTGATGGGTTTTAGAATCTTGTCCTGGGAGAATGTCTTTTAAAGATGATCCAACGTTTTTTGACATCAACAACAGAAGAAAGTGGAACGAAGTGTAATGGGGAATCAAAGTGTGATTGTGTGTGGCTCTATATGGAATAGTTCCATGAATATCATCTGTGCCGTTTACTGCTCAGAATGTTGACTTCTAAAATATGCATCACCCGATCCCACGTTCCAAGGAGAAGTTCAAGATAATGTATTTGAATTGGAAGAAGTTAAAGATGTGTGACTGAAACTTGGCTACATTGTTCTGACCCAAAGTCCAAACAACCAAAACAATGGAAGCAAGATGATTCTCTAGCCCCCAAAAAAAAAATCACAGTCCAAGCCTTTTAGAGACTACATGCACAGTTGTTTACGACGTCGGAGGTGTAATTCCATATTGATTACATGTCTCAAACAGCTAACCTATGGTGATTTGCTCTGCCGTTTTTAGTGATCAATCAGGAAAAAGCTGCAAGGAAAGATTTAGACAATGTTGCTTCTGCAGAGAGCAACACTCACACCACAAGGGCAGTAAAAATGCTTTATAATTGAAGACTTGTTCCCCAGACATGACTTTGAGTGACTACCACCTAATATTGAATTTTGTGAAATGAATAGCCTTGACACACGGAAAAGGTTTGAGCCAGCCTCCTGTATACTTGATATTAGGCTGCAAAAATGCAAATATTAAGTACAGATGTGTATAGAGTTGAGTCAAGAACAGAACTGGGTAAAAGCAGGATGTGATCTTGTTTTTATGGCTGGTTGGTGGAAGTGATGTTAATGAGGCTGGAACTGGAAGTGACGTCTTTGGGGTCGGAATCAGGCAGAATTTCTCGTGTTTGGCCTGTAGAGATAGCAGAGAAAGGTTTAGTTCGCCCCGCCACTCCCTGGTCTGTTGTGGAATTACCTTCTGTTGGTCCTTTTAGCACACATGCGTGATCATTTGAAATGTTGATTCTGTGGAACACACTAAATCAATGATGAAGCTGTCATATTAGCTACAGAATAATGGTTGCATAAATAAATCAGAATGCCTTATTTAAGGAGCAAAGTAAAGCCTATGTCACACAACTTATAGTTTTGTTCTTCATGTAGCATAGAAAAGCACATGAGCAGAGAACATTGCTTTAACTTTGACCTTATTCTTTAAGCTATTTGTGGCATTACTTTATGATTTTAAATATAACTAGATGTCTGACTGTGACTTGACTATAACTTTGAATAGCAATGTCTGCTTACCCATTAGAGTACTAAATTCTGTGTGTTTGGCTATAAAAATTTTCTTTTCATTTTGCTCATTTTAAAGATCTGATAAATGTCTATTGTCTGATTTCATAAGTTGTGACGAAATACTGACGTTGGACCACCACCGTTGACCAAGTCCTTAGTGCCGACTAATAAGAAGCAGTGTAGTACATGGCTCTGATGCCATGGCCACATCACCCGAAGTGACGACAGCTCTATGTCTGAGCTCATGGGGTAGGTGACCACGAGGAAGATCAAAAAAATGCTGGCTTGACCAAATCAAAGAGGATATGCAGCAAGTCAACATTGCTCCTGAGGAAGTCATTGGCTGCAACAAGTGACAGATCAACAGCTGACCCTGCACGAAAGTGAGAAAACAGCTAGGAAGAAGAAGTAGTTCATTTTAAGGATCTCATTACAGTTAGTAAATTACAAATCAGTGAGACATACATTACTACATCTTATTCATGACAGATCAGATACCTCCAACCTATTCATCTAGATGAGCTAAGAAAAGAAAAGAAATAATATGAAGTCATGATTCAAATATACTGTAATATGCAAAAGTTTAGCAATCTAGTTAATTTAGGACAACACTGATAAATTCCTGCCACATTTTAGAGAATATTTGAACTATTCATTAAGTGAATGTATTCATTAAGTGCCTTTTCTTCATTATGCCATGGTACTGTAGAAGGGGTAGAATTCTTACAGCTAAAAAAAATTATAGCATGCTAACAACGTAGGGTAGATTATCACAATAGATTCTTCATTAAGCAGCAATGTGCTATTGAATGTTACCCCATACAACAGTATTACAGGATTAACAACAACAGCAACATTTATTTCTGTAGCACATTTTAATACAAGCAATATAGCTCAAACTGTTATAGATGAATTAAAAGAGAAAGTAACATGAAAAAAATTAGGATTATGCAAAAATATTGAAAAATAAGTAACAAAAAAAGTAAGGTAAAATGGCTGGAAGAACATGAAAAAACAAAAAATCTCCAGTTAGGCTGGAGAAAAAACAAAATCTGTAGGGGTTCCAAGGCCAAAAGACCACCCAGCCCTACTGGGCAATGGGTTAAGAATTATTGTGAGATTCACCAGGTTGTTATAATCAGTTGGTTTTGTAAATTTTATGCACCTCTCTTGCATCAGTTGATTCACTCTGTAAATCTACGTTGGGGTTTTAAATCCTCAGGATTATTAAGTTGATGTTAATTTATGCACTTAGACTAAAATTGACTAAATTGAATATTTTCTAGTGACTTGCTGCAAAGCCATTTTATTTTTTTTGATCACCATTATTTTGTGAGATTGTTGTCAGGATTTGTGTTCCGATTGCCAGGGGCATGGTCACAAGGATCAGCAACGATGGGCTCAAGTTACTTGAAGGAATTAAAAGTGCACCTTTTCCCTCTCTTATTTTTGCAGATAAAACATTTTCTTTACAATTTACTAATGACTTTTTATTTAGTGACTTCCCTGTAATGAACTTCTTGCTCTGGTTCCCGGGTCTTGAATTTCAGTTTCACTTTATGTCTTTGATGAATTATCAGTTTGACTCATGGTTTCAACATCATCTTGTTTCTTCTTTGTTTAGCTCACGCTATCCTCTCTCTCTCTCTCTTTCTCATTCCTCCTTGGGCACGAAGTAGAAGCAGAAAATGGCCGACAGTGGGGTAACACGCGTTGAAATCGTAGTTGAAGAACTCCAGGCACTCGAAGAACAGATTCAGAAACTCCTGTCCCGACGGAGATACCTTAGAGATCTGAAGGCCCGGCTGCTGGATAAACCATCCTCGCCATCTGTAACCGGCGAAACATCAACCCCGCATTGTGCCGACCTCACCCGCGTCCTGTAGGAGCGACGCCGCTGATGACCTCGGTGGATTTCAGCTATGCAGGCGGGGGTTCAAGGCCAGAGCACCTCCATCGGCACAGGCGAGCATCCTATCTCAGAAACGGTTTGACCCTCTCGCGTCCCCATTTCGCCTTCAGCCCTGGTGATGTAATAGTGGTAGGTGATTCTATCGTTAGAAACCTTAATGTTGCATGCCCTAATGAAAAATCGTTTGTTTCTTGTTTTCCCGGTGCTCGTGTCCGAGATGTAATGAGCGTCGCCAGCAGTCTACGAAACACAAGGAGAGGGCAGTTGGATCAATCGTTTGCATGCCGGCGTAAACGATATAAGGCACCGACAATCAGAAATCCTGAAGGCTGACTTCGCAGCTTTGATTAAAGACACGAAGGAGAGGACCCCATCGGCAAAGATCTTCATTTCGGTCCACTACCTCTCGTCAGACGATCCAACGAGTACTACAGTCGTCTGCTAGGGTTGAACAACTGGCTACAGGGTTTCTGCAAGAAGAAGGATGTCGGTTTCATCAACAATTGGAATCTCTTTTTGGAAAGGCCGCGTCTCTTCAAGCGTGATGGCCTGCATCCGAACAGTTTCGCGCCGGTCCTCTCGAAAACATATCGAAGGTAATTCGTTTTCTTGACTATCTATCTCTGCTCTTAACCCCTTCGAAATAATACTGCTGTGCAGGACATGATGAATGTTTAATAGAGTCTTCCGTTAAAGTGCACACATTAATACTGTAATAAGCAATCTCAATGCACGTAGAAAAACCTAGGAAATACGGCATAAACTCCAATAATCTAATTAAAATCACTATTTTAGAGGAACAATGTATTAAAACTATAAAACAGATCACAGATTAAACAAAAATACACACAGAGCGCGCTAATAAAATAATTTAGTTCCTATTCCAAATATCAATAAGCACATAGTATTCATCTCTGCACCTCTGAAACATTAAATATGGCACTATTAAATGTTAGAGCTTTAACTAACAAAACGTTTTTTATCAACGATCTTATTAGTGATAAAAAAAGATCTTATTGCACTAAATGAAACATGGCTTAATTCAGAGCGCTGTTTTAATCGAATCTGCCTCCGGATTACAGTTTTACTCATGCAGACCGCCAGGGAAAAGGGGGCGGATTGGCTAACATTTACTCGAGCGATTAAAATGTAAAGATGTCAGTTTTGGTAAGTTCAAGTCCTTTGAGTATCTCGCCGTTGTTATTCATGGAGATTCTCAAGTTCTAGTACTATCCGTGTATAGACCTCCTAAATATAACGCGTCTTTTTGAGGAATTCTCTGACTTAATGTCAATTTTAATTACTACTGTAACTATGACACACTCCTAATAGTTGGCGACTTTAATTTTCATATAGATAATCAGTGTGATCTAAAAGTAAAAGAATTTATGAACCTCCTGGATTCTTTTGATTTGAGACAACTCATAAATCAGCCTACACATAAAGCAGGTCATACGTTAGACTTAGTGATTACTAAAGGACTGAAAGTTGATATAAAACAGATCATTGATATTCGTCTATCAGACCATTTTCTTCTACTTTTAATATAGAAATAATGATAAAAACACTCATGAGAAGCATATTGTTAAAAACGCTTCTTTGATTCGCAGCAGCTTTAAAACTTACAAACATTTTAAGCAATCAGTCCGTTTATAGTGCCAGCTATAATAGCGAGGATAATGTAAATAGTAAGGTGGAAAGATTTAATACTAAAGTGAGAGCTGCTGTTGACATAGTTGCACCTGAAAAGACAGTGAAAAAATCTTCTAGCATTGTTATACCATGGAAGACCCAAAGAGTGTCTGATTTAAAGAGAACATGCGTAGAGCTGAGCGTCAATGGAGGAAGACTAAACTTACTATCCACCATGAAATATTAAAAGTCAAAATAACAGAATACAATAACACTGTCCGTCTTGAGAGCGCTGCTATTTCTCAAGATTATAAATAACAATGCTAGTAATCCCAGAGTCTTATTTTCTACAATTGATCACCTACTAAACCCAGGTAGCTCAAAGGAATGCCTCCTAAGTGCTTCCAGTAAAACCTGTGAGGCTATCGCTGTATTTTCAATCAAAAATTAATGATATTAGAAATAACATAGTATATCTCCCCAACACTAAGGATCCTCCTAAACCCCAGCATCCTGTTATAAACAAATTAAACTCTTTCACTAGGATAGATTTACCTGATTTACAAAAATAATCTCTCAATTAAAACCCTCCACCTGGTCCTTGACCCGATACCAACAAGGTTTTTCAAAGAAGTATCAGGCGTGCTAATTGATAATGTTCTGACATAGTAAATTCGTCATTAGATACTGGGGTCTTCCCAGACTGTCTTAAGACTGCTGTAGTTAAACCCCTACTTAAGAAACATAATCTTGACCCTCGCTCTTGAAAATTTTAGACCCATCTCTAACCTGCCTTCTTAAGTAAAGTTCTAGAGAAGGCAGTCATTATGCAGTTAAATGACCACCTAAATAAACATGCTATTCTTGATAAATTTCAGTCAGGTTTTAGAACAAATCACAGCACAGAAACTGCACTCGTTAAAGTAGTAAATGACTTGCGGTAAATGCAGACAGAGGCCATTTATCTGTTCTCATCCTCTTAGATCTGAGTGCTGCATTTGACACCATTGATCACAATATTCTTAGAAATCGCCTTAGTCAATGGGTGGGCCTCTCTGGCAGTGTCTTAAATTGGTTTGAATCCTACCTGACAGGGAGAAAATATTTTGTTAGTTGTGGGAATTACAACTCAAGACACATGATATCCAATATGGTGTTCCACAAGGCTCTATCCTGGGTCCGCTGTTATTCTCAATCTACATGCTTCCGTTAGGTCAGATTATCTCAGGGCACAACGTGAGCTACCACAGCTATGCTGATGACACACAGCTGTACTTATCAATAGCACCTGATGACCCTGATTCTATTGATTCACTAACACAATGTCTGACTTGTATCTCAGAATGGATGAATAGTAATTTCTCAAGTTAAATAAAGAGAAAACTGAAATTTAGTGATCAGCAATAATGGATACAATGAGGCTATTAGAAATAAACTGGATACATTAGGATTAAAAGTCAAGACGGAGGTAAAAAGCTTAGGGGTGATTGTTGACTGTAATCTGAATTTTAAATCACATATTAATCAGATCATTAGGACAGCATTTTTCACTTAAGAAACATAAGTAAAGTTAGACCTCTTATATCACTGAAAGATGCTGAGAAATTAGTTCACGTTTGTTTTCAGTCGACTAGATTACTGTAACGCACTCCTCTCAGGACTACCCAAAAAAGATATAAATCGTTTGCAACGAGTGCAGAATGCAGCTGCTAGAATCCTAACTAGGAAAAGAAAATCAGAACACATTTCTCCAGTTTTGATGTCACTACACTGGTTACCTGTGTCATTCAGGATTGACTTTAAAATTCTGCTTATGGTTTATAAAGCCTTAAATAATCTCGCCCCATCTTATATATCGGAATGTCTGACACCTTATATTCCAAATCGTAACCTCAGATCCTCAAATGAGTGTCTCCTTAGAATTCCAAGAACAAAACTTAAAAGAAGTGGTGAGGCGGCCTTCTGCTGTTATGCACCTAAAATCTGGAATAGCCTGCCAATAGGAATTCGCCAGGCTGATACAGTAGAGCACTTTAAAACACTGCTGAAAACACATTACTTTAACATGGCCTTTTATAACTTCACTTTAACTTAATCCTGATACTCTGTATGTTCAATTCATCATAATAACTATTCATGGTGGCTCTAAAATGCGTACTAGACCCCAACTCTCTTTTCTGTTTCTTTTTCCGGTTTATTTGTGGTGGTGGCCTGCGCCACCTCCACCTACTCAAAGCTTCATGATGCTCCAACAACGATGGATGGATTTAAAGGCAGAAGTCTACGTGACCATCATCATCAAGCCCTTCCGTGAGAATCCTAAATCCAAAGAGGACTGTTTCATTTATGTTAGGTGGAATGCCCAGAGGGGACTGGGCGGTCTCATGGTCTGGAATCCCTACAGATTTTTTTTTTCTCCAGCCGTCTGGAGTTTTTGTTTTTTTTCTGTCCCCTGGCCATTGAACCTTACTCTTATTCGATGTTAATTAATGTTGATTTATTTTTTTTTTTATTGTGTCTTTTATTTTTCTTTTCTTTATTATGTAAAGCACTTTGAGCTACTGTTTGTATGAAAATGTGCTATATAAATAAATGTTGTTGTTGTTGTTGTTGTTTGATGGACACGTTTTTCCAGTCCTTTTTATTTTTCCTTTCTGTCTCTTGCAAGTCAGTGTAAAGATCAATAAGCAAAGATTTTACTACAATGAAGTCTGAGTAATGGACATTCCCAATACATGCAATTGTAATCATCTTGCTTTGTTTCTATTTTTATTTTATTTTCATAAATAAACATTAAATATGTAATAAAATTCAACTATTAAGATTGTTATGGTTGCTGAATTGAATGTTAATGTTATTTTTTGATATGAAGTAAGTTTCTAGTGGCTTTAGATTGTTTGCTTAGTCTGTCAACATTTTATTTTTGGTGCCACCTTCCTATAGTGTGGTTGGTAAACATTTCTATGTAATTAGTGCACCAATTGACACCACAGCATAAAAGGTTTCCATGGATATTTTAGGAGTCTTATTTATAATGTTTAAAAAGAGGCTTGAAATGTGCGTGCGCAACTTCCCACACAATTATTGGTATTTATTAAAGAAAACTTGATTGGGAACATAAATTTATAGCAACTGTGACTCATGTATATGCAACATTTTGGAGTAACTATGACGACATCCTTGATCAAATCAGGAAATGCAGCCACATCAGATAAATGACGACTCACATGCATAATAATTCATATCACTGAGCTGTTAGTGTAATGTGCATTAACATGACAAACATAGATTAAATGTGATGAATATGATGCACAGACTTTATCTTAGTTCCCTTTAAAGAGGACCAATGCTGCGTATTTCAACTGAAGAACTTTTTCTTTTTTTTTCTTTTTTTCGTCAGTTTAGACTACCTGTTATCACTTTTTAGGGAGTTGGCTGACAGGCCAGGAATATCTCAGCCTGATGTGCTAGAAACCTATTTCCGATCAATGAAGTGCTACATGCAGTTTTCGTATGATGAGGGCATATATACATATAACATAAAATGTTGCTACCAACATAAAAAGGCAATTTGCATTAGTGTCCATTCTCCAAACATAATCAGAGCACTTTAATGCAGTGATATTGCAATAAGACCACCTACTGAGAATGAAGCTGCTTTTGTTAACCATAAGCAGTTGCATTCTGTTAATATGCAACTCATCTGTGATGCCAAGATAAGAATGACAATTTTCAGTACTGCTCTGGCGTAATGCCTCGTAAAAAGGCATCTCTAATTACAGATTCCATTTGCAGAAAGAAAAAGACAGAGACAGTGAGAGTGTAGATGTGTTTTTTCCTCCTCCTGTTACATGTATACTCTGCCAGTGACTAGTGAGCCACTTCATCCCCAGAGATGAGCCTTTTTTTTATTTTACGCCTGATGTTTCTGGAGCTAATCACATTTACAGCAGCAGTAACATTTTGCCATTCAACATATTTGTGCTTGTTGTTGACACTCCCCCTCAGGTCACCAAATAAAGGTTCTTTATAAGATTCTAATCTAGAGATGCGAGCTTCTGTCTTGTACTACTGGATGCATCATGTGGCTACATTACCAGCCAATGAAGTTCTGTAGCATTGTGATTGCATATGTATGAGGCTGATTAGCATTGTTCACATATGATTGTTTCAGGATGCAACTAGGAGGGGTTTGAGGCGCATTCATGAACGCACAATTACAAGATGATTGTGATTTGCAAAGGGTAAATTGTATAGAAATGTGCCTAAACCAGGTTTTGTAAATCTGATTTCTTTTTTGTTGTACGCATATTCCTGTTTTTTGCCGTATGCGTATTTCCATGCTCCAAATTACGGCAACTTTGGATAACAACTGCAAACTTTTTATGTACTTTTTGCTTTTCATGTACTTTCTGGCTTCATTCATTTCGGTGTGTACTTCAACTACAATTTAGAGTTTTGTTTTGTGAAAAAGACTGGTTAGTCTTCGCAGTAACAAACGTGGTTTGAACAACATTTATTCTTCTGGACCCTATTCATTCTATTTGCTCTGCAGAACAGTAACCCAGTGAAGAATGAGTCGGATAAAATTGTTCATAATTAGGGTTGGGACCCTGGTAGGTTTTGGACAGTCTGAGTTAAGAGAGATATGCATTATAAATAATTTTCACTTAAATTAGGCTGCTTATTTACATGCTTCATTGTAAATGACACTTACTGTAGTGTTCGGTGATTATAACAAGCAAAGCACTTTTTATATATAAAATAAATTAATAAATAAGAAAATTATGATTACAGATCACAGCAGCCCATAAATTATTAACTATATTATAACAGACACTGAGAGCTCAATTTTAAATTCAGAATATTACTTTTGGCAAAAAACTGAAGACTTTGCAGAACCAGACCTAATAGGCTTTCAAAATATGACACATGGGTTTATAATAAAATTTAGCAAATATTCTTAATATTAGAGCTGCACACAGTATTTGCTACACTATGAATTTCTCTCATTTTTAAAGCAATCCTTTATTTCAAAAGAACTAACAGCCGAACAATATGTGAATTATTCATTAAAACTTCCCAGTATATTGGGCCCTGAGTTTAGTTCTCATTATGAATAGTCTAGCATTTTTTTAGCTGACTTTTCTCATAAAAGCTGTATACTGTATGTATACTAATGTCAGGAGTTCACTTTGAGGAATGCCTGCTGCTAAATAATTAAAAACAATATTATACAATACTATAAAAGGAATGCTTTGATTACAGGGATTCTTTCTGTTCTATTAATTTTTAACATACTTGAAAGTATAAAAAACTTACAAAAGACATGCAATATCACACTATGGTAGCAGAGAACATTTTGATTTTCTATTTCATTCAGTCAGTCAGTCATTTTCCAACCTGTTATATCCAAACACAGGGTCACGGGGGTCTGCTGGAGCCAATCCCAGCCAGCACAGGGCACAAGGCAGGAACAAATCCCGGGCAGGGCGTCAGCCCACCGCAGATTTTCTATTTCAGAGATGGAACAAACTGTGGATGTGATGCTAGTCTGTCAAAGGGCATGTTCACAGCCTTACTTTTTATACAGTTATTTATATTTGGAGAAAATCCACATGACCAAGGAAAGATTTTTAAGTCTGTCAGTCTGTGACGTAACAGTGCTTATTATTCATAATAATATTAATAATAATAATAATTGGTTTATGTGATAACATCGAGATTGAAACCCATGATCCCTCATAGCAGCAGCAAAGAAAATCATCAGTGAGTACTTGTCAGTGCTGCCCATCAACCAATCTGCAACGAAGCAGAGACTGAAGACCATCATTGAATCCAAGAAGACTGAGCTGCTGAAAAAGCAAATCACTTCAAAGCCTATACTACCATACTATTTGCGGATGTCGAAGAGAAAATTTTCTGCGCAAAGACGCACCAAAGGTCTTCGCCTGGAATGAAGGCTCTCAGGAGTCAAGAGGATGGGCAAACAGAGTTTATTGTTTTATTGCAATAAACAACAACACAGACTCAACCCAGTTTGGCCAAACCGGGCTGAGCCCCGAACAGTTCAAAAATCACAGTTTATATCTCATTTCTTATCTTTCTGACCTCGCTCAAACCAGCTCATTTGCTGCTTATTCTGACTCCCCTTTCCTGTAGCTGGCCTGCAAAATTCTTTTATGATGACCACTGTATTTTTATTTTCTGTCAAGTATCTTTATTTTTCTGCTTCGCTCATTTTTAGGTCAGCTAAGAGCCAACAGGTGTTTTCCCTTCTTCCATCCTTGGGCTGTCATTACCTCATTTTCCTCCCTTCCTGGATCCTCTTGCTAGATTATACTGGCAGCTAATGCCAAGCTGCAATTAAAAAAGAAATATGGCATGAGCCTTTGTTTAACCATTTGTTTAGTAGGCCTAACTTGCATTAATATTTGCACTAAGGTTAATGCTTATACATTTTCCTATATTTATTTATGCTAATACATTAATGTACTAATTTTATTTTCCATACGGTCAAAAATGCAAGTGTGGAATGGCTGAACAACCACTCTAGACTGAAGGTAGAGACAGAAAATCTTCTAATTGCAGCTCTGAGCCAGACACTCAGTGCTAGGTACAACCAGCAGAACATATTGAAGTAGCAGGTTGACAGCACATGCAGAATGTGTAGCAAGTCTGAGGAGACGAACAGCCATATCTTTATTGAATGTACCATGCTGGCTTCTAAACAGAAGGTATAAACTAACACGACAAGGTTGCCAGCCGTCTGCCCTAGTCAATTTGTGGTGCACAAGGTGGGAAAATGTCTAAGAAATGGTACCAGAAGAACATTGGAGACACTACCATTAGGTGGGACATGGCAGCACAAATTTATCATACCATTTAAGGTAACCATCCTGATACAGTGGTCACTCACAAGAATGGAAGCAATGCCTGCTAATCTATGCAACAGTCCCAGATGACAACAACATCTCACTCAAAGAGAATCAAAAGAATCTAGAGAACAAAATGAGCAGGACATGGGGCGCCACAACTAGAGATGTGCTTGTGGTGGTCGGGGCTCTTGGTACCATCAAGAAATAATTCAAAAAGAATCTGCAGGAGCTGCCAGGATGTTCTATAGCCCAAGAATTACAAACAATTGCACTAATGGGAACCACTCACCTTCTCCATAAAGTGCTTAGCTAAACCTTACTGTAGGTCCCTGGTCAGAACATGGGGACCACAGCAAGTGTAATAAGGTAACATAATAATAATAATAACATGATGTTAGTCTGTTGCAACCAGGATTAGTTAGCACCTTGTTGGTCAGCAGCACTAGAATGAAAAAAGTATGTTCATAAATAACTAGAGAGCATGGATAATGTTATTAATAACTTTGATTGAGCTTTCTTTCTATACTTCAACAAATTAAATCTGGAATTGTGTGTATAGTAATTATCCTTCCTTGTCTCGAGTACTGACTGCATTGCTATTAGTGCTAATCTATGCCTCATACTCTTTCTAATGTATAATTTCCCTGAGCTCATTACCCAGATTAATTCAAATTTGCTTAAGGGAGATGTGGGGTATTGAATTAATTCCTAAACTTTCCCACCTAGAGCTGGAAAATTACTTTTGCGGATAAACATTTGGTTTTGCATACAATGCCACAAGTGTCCAGACAGATCTGTTTTTAATTACAATGTTAATTTTGCTCCCTGCTGTATATTATTCTCTGCTGTATTATTCAAATGCTAATTGGTGTATGTAAGTGGTAGCAGTAAACAAGATGTCAACAGACATTCAATAGTGCATCTGTAGAGCACAATGTGAGTCCTCTTATTTGTGAGACAATGTACATAGCAGCTCTGAAGTTTTCCACATATGAGAATTTTCAGTCCTGTTTCTGCTCCTTTTATTGTCAACAGTAGGCACAGTTTATCATTGCACTGCTTAAGAAAAGAAGAAAAATGAAGGTATATTTTATAATGAAGGGGCTGTGATGCCGTGTATCATGAACACCAAGCATGAGCTGGTGTTCCGACCGAGACTGGTAAATTTAACGAAAGGACAGAGGGAGACTACTTGCCTATTTGCTCCCCCGATACAATAGATGTCAGTCTCCCTGTGTTATGGTGCCTGCATGGATACCTGCAGAGCAGGTTGTGAATTTCAGTCCTATTAGACACACCTGCTGGGTTCCATGGGTGCTACCAGGAGGAGCTGCAGGGACAGACTATGTACAATTGTGCAGTGCTGTAACACCGGAAGTACTCCTGGGTCTGGTGTAAAAGGGCTCTGACACTTTAACTTAGGACATCAGAGATAAGAGGTGGAGGACGAAGCTCACCTGAATGAGTGGAAGGAGAACCAAGAGAGGGAAAGAAGAGTAGTGTACTTGGATGATTCCAATACTAATAGAAGTAAGTTTGTAAAGGTATTGTGAAAACAAAATTCACTTACTTGAACTTGTGTTAGTGTGTTTTGAGGGTTTGGGGGCTCAGTGGTGGCCCCTACAGGTCACACGTGATTTACAAATAATATGTTTAGAGTACAAAGTATCAGTATGGGAGTTAAAAATGGCAGGAGCCAAAAAAAAATTAACATGTAAATATGTAAGACATCACATAATTGACATACTGTTATGCATCTTCTATCAGAACTTTTATTTGACCAGAGTAGGACAGAATAAAGAAAAATATAAAAATAAGCCATAAAACAGAATGAATTGATGGATCATGACAAAAACAGGAAAACAGAAAGGACACAAAGAAGATAACTGTTGGGAATATAATATGTATATTAGCACCCTTAAAGTAGGGAATCCAGCACAGAGGATGAATTTCAGGTCATGATGATGAATGAGGAATCAGGGTGATAAAATGAGCGCCCACCAGTATTGTATCACAGGCCAAATATAAAGGTCTCTAGTAATTGATGTTACACTGGGAATAACGATAATGTCATTCAAAACAGCTAATAAATAGACTGTGGTGGCACAGTTGGCTTTTGCCTTAACACAAAGCAGATGGAAACCAGTGGTTCATTGTTTTCATGACCCATCAGGATTGTAGTTTATGGAGAAACTGAACACCTGTAATGAGTCATAGTGACAAGTGAACAGAGTTCGTTTGACCATGAGTTTAATGGAATTATAGAAATGATCGAAAACATCACCAAACTCAGCAAATTGCATTGATATCAAAGGGAAAGTAGGAAGTGAATTAGTCATGAGTGGATTTCGTATTAGTGCAAAGATCTTTTAAGTGTTACTGAGTGCTAGAAAAGTATCTGCCAACTATGTCGGACCAATCATTGTGGCCACAAATGTGACATGAGCTCCTTTAAGGTTTGTTTTGACAAGGCACCATGCTTTGTTGTTAATTGCGTATGCAATCGGCTCACACCCCTGCTGGAACATGAAGATCAGTTTACACTAATACATACTGTCACTGCCCTATTTGAGCTTCAGAGCACCATCAGAAAATGCATGCATAATGGTTCATATTGGCACACCCAGAGAGTCTGTGATGCAAGGGATCAGCATTATATACACAGGGGGCTCTGCCTGTGACCATGTGATCTGCACTACATAGCAAGGATCATAACATTCTTAATCCAGTAGTGAAAATATGTTGCAGAACAACAATTTAAATGAATAATATTCTCATTGTAGTCAGCTAATGTACCCTTCAGATGAAAATACAGAAAGTGTTTTTTTTTTTAATGCATGTGGGGTACAAATCCGACTGGAGTAACAGCATCACATGTGTGAAATAGTGAGGTGGTGTGTGCTTACAGTACATGTGTGAAAACTCTGCATGGCTGCTACAACAGCATGATGTTATTCCCTCCTCTGAAAGCATCATGGGGAGCTAGGAAAAAGAATACAGTGGAACCTCGGTATATGTCCTTAATTCGTTCCAGACCCTTTTACTTATACCAAACAGGACGTATACCAAACAAATTTTTCCCATAAGAAATAATGGGAAAATGATTAACCCGTTCCCATGAAAAAAAAATCCTATTGCTATTGGCATATTATACATTGATGGGGTTGTATAAAATAATTGAAACACTGCTTAATACTAAAATACATAAATACAAAAGCAATTAGATGAAATAAATGAAAATTTTACCTCACTTTACTTTTTAATAACATCTTTGTTTTTCACAATCGTAGATACCGTCGTTCTCAGCAAACGGTATGCAATAGCCATGTCCCGGATACGCATGCCACCTTCATACTTTTCAACTATCAATTCAAATTTACATGATAAAAACACAAAATCACGTTGTGACGATGCAGGTTTGCTGTGTGCTCCCATCTGCTGCCGGGTAGCCCTTCAACCCTACACTGTCGGTAATGTGCCTCACTGCTAACTTCATCGGTAACAACAAAGCAAGGGGATGGTGAAAACGTGCAAAGTGCTTTTATTAAAACAATTAACAAACCAAGGTGTTCAAATTAAAGTGCAGTCTCCAAAGTTCCAATAAATAATCCATAAAATCAGAAGTGAAAAGTGGAGGTTAAAAACAATAGAAAAAAGTATTCTTAAAAACAACGAAGTTAAAATAGAGCAGGAAGCATTCTTTAAAAAAAAACAAAAAACCAAGAAGAAGCCCGGTGCCATTTTACCTGGCATCCCCCCTGCTTCCCAACAAGGGAGTCACCCTACTTGCAGCTGACGTTAACTCTGCCTACTTCAACTACTTCGCTTGTCGCTTTCTATCTCTCTCTCTCTCTCACTTACTCACTCAACCTCCCGTCCATTCTTTCTTTTTACTCCCCTTCAAGCCGACTTGCGCTTCTGTTTATTAAGATAAGCAGCCCCGGGAACAATCATGAATGCGACGGTCCCTCACAAGTGCACTTTGGTGAGAAACGCCCACATCGCTAATCGCCCTGACAACCTTCAGCCACAACCACCACGCCCCCTCACCAAGCTGTGAGCGCGGTGATTATTTATTTTGAAGCTGGACTTTGACAGGAGCTGTGGACCCGCTATATCATACATGTGAAAGTTCAAAGAGAGTTATAGCGAGGGTTGTTCACTGAATGCTAGCAACTGGCACACTAACGCTCGTGGGCAGTCATGGCTTTGTCTCGAGAGAGGTAAACAAGGTTAGCACGCGAGTCGTATTCCAAACAAAGGTCATATACCAAGCAAAATTTTTTGTGTCCAAACAGGACGTATACCAAGTTGGACTTATTCCAAAGCAGACGTATACCGAGGTACCACTGTATTTGTCTAATCTGGCCACATGGCGAATTTTTAGTACAATTGACACAATTAAACTTACCTCTGGTGCATTTTTGTTGGCTAGAGTTTTGTCACTGTGTTGCTCCACTGACAGAGTGAGGGGATCGTTCCTCCCCCACACTATGCGACTCTTCAATTCCACCCGGGGGAGTAAATGCTAACATTACTCAAAGTTATTGTCTGCTTTTACATGCATTTTTATTACTATTTAATTTAATATTGTTTTTTGTATAAGTATACTGCTGCTGGATTATGTGAATTTAACCTTGGGATTAATAAAGTATCTATCTATCTATCTATCTATCTATCTATCTATCTATCTATCTATCTATCTATCTATTATCAATTTTTCTATTAGTGACCTGGTTGTGCCCTCATTTTTTAAACATTTGGTGATGTGATCTTATTTAAAAAAGGCAGATTTAGATCCTGGAATGTTAACTAATTTTCAATTGATTTCCCAATTGCCATTTCTGTCTAAAATATTAGAAAAAATTATTTATAATCAATTGGTTGATAGTCTTAACTCCAATAATTTATTTGAGATCTACCAATCTGGCTTTCATGTTGTTGAGATGGCCCTCCTTAAAGTATTTAATGACATCTCTCTTATTATGGATTCAGGTGGGGCAGCAGTCCTTGTCCTTCTAGATCTTTCTGCAGCTTTCGACAGTATTGATCATGAGATCTTGTTGTTGCGGCTTGAGCATCTGGTGGGTTTAAAGAGGCTGCTCTTAACTGTTTCACGACACATCTTACTGGTAGACACTTTTCAGTGACTTTCAATTTCTCTTTCACATCTACTGCTCCTGTTAAATGTAGTGTTCCCCAGGGATCCATTTTGGGTCCAATTTTATTTTCTATATATCTTCATCCTATACAAGCTATTTTCAGGACATTTAATATTTCTTTTCACTGTTATGCTGATGATACACCGATTTATATTCCTGGTCGTTCTAACTCTGCAGTTAATTTGGCTGCACAATAGTCTTTTTGAACTAAGATCCTGGATGCCCGTCAATTTTCTTGATCTCAATCAAAATAAAATTAAAGTGCTGATAGCTGGTCCTCCTGACAAAGCTCAAATTGGTTTCAAACTTCTTGGCTCTTTCACTGACTTTTGCAAACCTCAAGTCCGTGATCTTGGTGTCATTTTTGACAGTAACCTCTCTTTTGGGTAACAGATTAACTCTGTAGTGAAGAGATGCCTTTATCAGCTTCATCTTTTAGCTAACGTCAAAACGTTTTTATCTCCTAGGGATTTCGAGAAAGTTACTCATGATATCATCTTTTCTCAGTTTGATTACTGCAACTCTTTGTATTCTGGGACCAGCAAGTTGCAGTTGGTCCAGAATGCTGCTGCCCGTTTTTTGGTTGGGGCAAGATTAAGTTTGATTCTGTTTCTCCAACATTAACTTCTTTAGACTGGCTGCCTATTAGTTTCAGAATTGACTTTAAAATGTTGTTGCTAGTTTTTAAATCATTGTTTGGGTATGCTTCCACTTATTTATCTGAATTGTGTGTTTTACACCAACAATCCAGAGAGCTTGTTATCTCTTGTGGTCCCTCATACTAAGTGTAAAACTAAGGGGGGCAGGGCTTTTGCAGCTGCTGCACCTCGTCTGTGGAATTCTTTATCTATCTAATTACATTAAAGTGTCACCTTCAATTGAACTGTTTAAAGTGAGATTGAGGACACATTCCTGTGACCTTCACTGATGCTGATGGTTGCCCAACTCTTAGTCATCCTTCTTTTCTTTAACTCACTGCAGGCTGCATTTCATTTTAATGTACAGTACTTTATTTCTCTTTGTTTTATGTACATCATATGTTTTAATGTAAAGCATTTCTGATGTTTTAAATGTTCTCTGTAAATAATTTGACATTGACATTTAGGAAAATACTCGGCGAACAATGTCACTGGTGCACATGGCATATTCACTGCAAGAAATGCTTTGGCGAATTTTGTCAACACTAATGGTTAATGAACATTCAAAAGTCCAAGTGGCTCAGGAAGGCTTTTTTAATTTTATCATATATTTTTTGCTCTATTTACAATGTTATACTTTTATACTTTACTACATAAACTCCCATTACTGTATATTTTTTATACCTGGTCTCTCTAGGGATTTGGATCCTGGGCACTGCTTATTCCTCTCCTCATCCACTGGACTAACTATAATTCCAGTTTTATTTGTGCAGGGACCTGAAGCTTATGACATCTCCTTTGGGTACAAGGTAAGACCCAGCCCTTCATAGTGTGCCACACCAAGTTTTTATTCAAGTTAACTGTTACCTATTTTATATTTTATACACTTTATTATGATCCCCAGCTGGATTCTCGTAATGCGAATCCTGTGAGGAAATCATTAGACCTCTATTGATGCATATAATGGAAAATACCAGGCAATGTATTTTTTTACAAATGGTTTCCAGTTTCTCAGTTTATATCATATGTTGTTTATTTCAATATCTTATGAAAGTGGATATGACTTGCTGTGAGAAGAATAATCTAAAATAAGACTGACTGACTGAATTGTCAGGCTTCAAATTTAAGTTAAAGAGTCTCTGTCAACATTCAGATATACAAGACTTTCTTCAATATTGTGTAACACTAGGGAAAAAATGAAGTTGAGGCCCAGCAAATTGCTTCCCTGGGGTCCTTCAGTCACTCTTTCCCATCATCATGACTTGCTCATGTGTTTTCTTTAAGTAAAAGACATGATATAAAAAAGATTGAAGAGCTTGCACTATTATTGTTTCTTTAATATAGCTCATGGACTTCAGTTTTCAAATTCTTATGGTATGTAAACTGTTTATTTCTTTATCCTAAAACTACCCAGATGGTAAACTAATATTATTTTATTAAGGGGAAATATGCATTTCATTTTGGTTTGGAGTAAGATTCAGTATTCAGGCCAACAATCTAATTAATGTCGTGTTTAATGAACTAATCTAAATTGTACCATACAGGTTTATTTGCCAAAACCGTATATTGCATTTCCAGCAGGTAATTAACTCTGGTTTGTCCTTTACAATTTCTATTCAATATTCTTAATACGGTCCACAGTAGAGTTAAAAAGGAATTCACATAATGTCTCTATAATCTCATTATTACCGTACTGCTTAGTCAATTAGAACAATGTTCAACTTGCTTGTTTTTTATTTTATTAACACCTTAAACTTTTCTCATAATGTCTTGGTGATACAGTATATTCTGATCCATATTATATAGTATATATTATCCATCCATCCATTATCCGACCCGCTATATCCTAACTACAGGGTCACGGGGGTCTGCTGGAGCCAATCCCAGCCAACACAGAGCGCAAAGCAGGAAACAAACCCCCGGGCAGGGCACCAGCCAATCACAAGGCGCACACACACACACATACAGAGCAGGGACAATGTAGGATTGCCAATGCACCTAACTTTGGACTGTGGGAGAAAACCCACACAGGCACGGGGAGAACATGCAAACTCCACGCAGGGAGGATCCGGGAGGCGAACCCGGGTCTCCTAACTGTGAGGCAGCAGCGCTACCCACTGATGTTACAGTCCTGAAAATCAGCATAGCACACATAATTTGTCTAGGTAAAACCCAGCCCAATCAAAAACATGCCATAACATTTCCAAATGTGGATTAACATGCATAAAATCTTAATCAGCATTTTAAAACCACCCCTACCCAATTCAGAGAAGT
Source organism: Polypterus senegalus (assembly GCF_016835505.1). Classification (NCBI taxonomy): domain Eukaryota; kingdom Metazoa; phylum Chordata; class Cladistia; order Polypteriformes; family Polypteridae; genus Polypterus; species Polypterus senegalus. The sequence goes on from NC_053168.1 coordinate 108,133,074, forward strand.
ACAGTATGTGAACAAAATCACATTATAAAATAGTCCCTCACAAATATTAAACCATTAGAAGGAAAACAGATAAGAGGTAGAGACCATCCAGGCTTACTGTACTGTACAGCAACATCCATAACTTCATGGCAAATTCAGAAAAAGCTGTGCACTGTTCCTTGCAAAGAAAATTTCATGTAATCTAGATTATGCATGACGTGTTAGTAACCCATAGGTTGTGCAAGATGTGTCAGCAATATTACAATTAACGACAATAAGTAATTTGGTGGTGGAGATCACAGTGACTTTATTTTTATACAGTCTAACAAAATGAGGAATAATTTTGAATCTGATAGTATCTGATAAGTAGGTAAACATTTTTACTCAAAATGTTCTTAATTTAGTTCAATCCCAAAAAATATGGCCTAGAGCAGTTGTTTACAATGTTATCTTTACCCTGCACTCATCAAAAATGTTTGATTTATGTTCACCCCACTGCAAAAGTAATATGAGTCATATTTCTAATTTTTGAACCACAAATTGAACCACATACAGTACTGTGGGTGAACGAGTTGAACTCAAAACAAATCAGCTTTTAATTCAGTATATAAAGTTTAAATATAAATTAAGCAATTTATTTTTACAAATCTCAGAAATCTTGTAAATGTGTCCCCCATGAAGCTTAAACACCTGATTGATGATTCAGGGCTTGGGTTATCCTGCAAAGCAAGTGCCACGAGGAAATGACACATGATCAGTGATTGATGGGTTTGGGGAACTGGAGATCCCCTTGAAGCAATGGGTGCAAGCCCTCCACTAAGCAATGAAACACAGTCGACGAGCTTCGTCTTCCAATAACTCCTGCCTTGCAGTTCAAAAAAGATGTGGCACCCAGTTAAAATTGCCGTGCAGGTGCCAGGACTGACAGCAGGAGATACAGTATGTGCTTAGTGTAAGTAGCAGTTGTTGCATCTAACTAAGTTCCCCTTGTCCACCACTGGTAAAAATGTCAATCAAACCTCAAAATTAGTGATGTTTTAGATGAAGGCTTGAACATAAATCAATACTATCTCTTGCTCTTCTCTAAGGATCATTGCAAGGTCCATATACTTTACACTTAAAAAAAGCTATTCACCTTTATGAATGCTCCGCCCACAGCAAGTAATCCGTGAGAACACACATTTCTGCAACTCATTCACAGGTGACAATTGTGCACACTATACTTGATTCTGTTCATATCATAGGACTATAAGATGCCGATTGCACTACAATAAAATCACTCAGTTTTGGCAAATTGTGACGCAGTCTTCCTCCTTGTTGCACCCTCTGAAATACCATTCAGACCCCCTGGGGGTGCGCCACCCCAGGTTGGGAACCTCTACAGAGTCCAGTTCTTGGCATCATTCGCAGTTAGGGTTTAATCCATAACATATTTTGGATAATTACTCTATGCTTTGTGCAGATGTATTAATGCCTGAATTTCATTTTTTTACCTGAGATATTGATGGAGAGATCCATTTTTCATTGTTTTTTTTAGATCACCTACTGTAGGTGGTGCATATCACAATACATCTAGAAATACTACCAATATTTTCCTCTTTATTAGTTCAAACAAGTGTAAAACCAAGAGTAGATACTGATGTAAGATTAGAGAAGTTGAAGAAATTCCTTTATATAATGCTTATAACTTGTGTCACACATGTGTGAGTAGGAGACAACTAAAGGGCCTGAATAATCGCAATTCCACATCTGAGCAGGGGGCGGCAGGGTGCACTATGTCTTTCTCGATCCCTTGTAGACTATTCTCGAGAAATCCCACAGGGTTCTGGCGCCTCCAATGACATCACCACCGGTTTCGGTGCCTCTGATGACATCATTTCTGGTCCCGCCTCTGATGATGTCATTTCCTACACTGGCTTTTTTGTCTCTATACCAGCAGTTCAGTTGTGGACTCCAATCTGTAAAGATCTGTGTGCTAAATCCTAACCATTTGCAGCCAGGACATAATATACGGGTGGCTGCCCCAAACCTTCTTGACGCCTCAAAGTGAATTTTGTGACACTTGTAAATAGAAAAATATTATAGTATAGGAATCACATATTCATGACACAACACAGGTTGATCATTTTGTTTTCTTTAATTTTTTCCATGAAATACACCAAACTCTTTGATAGTTTAATAGTCACGTTCTTAGTTTGTGGATTAGCAGTTTAGTTTCAATTCTACAAATGTGTTTGGGCCATTTTTGCTGCCATGTTTGTTATTTCACGGTCATTATCATTTGTGCGCCCTTTGTTATGAATTTGCTAAGGTGCTTGACCTTGGAGGTCGAAACCTTTGTCAGTGACATGACAGTCTTATGAGTTGTGCACTTTGAGAGCTTTTTTCTTTCTTAAAATATTTTTTAGAACAATATATTATATGAGAATTTACTCTAGCACCTTCTGTGTGGGTTCTTCGTAGTAATGTTTTCTTAAAGTAATGATTAATTATTCATGGTATCATAAGCCTGATCATGTGGAAGAGAGGTGAAAAAAGAGTGCAGGCAGGGTGGAATGGGTGGAGAAGAGTGTCAGGAGTGGTTTGTGGCAGACGGATATCAGCGAGAGTGAATGGGAAGGTCTACAGGACGGTAGTGAGACCAGCTATGTTATATGGGCTGGAAATGGTGGCACTGACCAGAAAGCAGGAGACAGAGCTGGAGGTGGCAAAGTTAAAGATGGTAAGATTTGCATTGGGTGTGACGAGGATGGATAGGATTAGAAATTAGTATATTAGAGGGTCAGCTCAAGCTGGACGGTTGAGAGACAAAGTCAGAGAGCAATATTGCATTGATTTGGACATGTGCAGAGGAGAGATGCTGAGTATATTGGGAAAAGGATGTTAACGATAGAGTTGCCAGGCAAGAGGATAAGGGGAAGGCCTAAGAGAAGGTTTATGGATGTGGTGAGAGAGGACATGCAGGTGGTGGGTGTAACAGAACAAGATACAGAGTACAGAAAGATATGGAAGAAGATGATCCACTGTGGCAACCCCTAATGGGAGCAGCCGGAAAAAGAAGAAGAAAATCATAAGCTTAATCATGACAAATGATTTCCATAATTTTACAAAAGAGATAAATCTTTGAATTTGAAAATGAGCTAAATTAATGTGGCATACAACTGAAATGACTGTAAAAAGTACACTCTGATTTAAGTTATTTCGAACCTCAACGTCTTAACTGCAGATAATGAATCTAATAATGTGTTTGCAGTTTGCCTAACATATTACCATATGTAGTACCCGGATGGAGGTGGTACTCAGCCGGGACGCCCGAGAAGACCGGAGGAGGGCTTGTGCCTCCTCCAGACCTCGAGAGGGCAACCGCCCTGGAGGCCGCGGGTAAAGAACTGGGAAGCTCGACCCTGTAGGGACCCGAGGTTACTGCCAGGGGGACTCCAATACCTGCAAGACCCTGGACCTCAGCACTTCCGCCACACCAGGAAGTGCTGGGGGGAAGAGGAACAGGGACACCCGGAGTGCTTCTGGGGAGACAGCCGGCACTTCCGCCATACTGGGGCGTGTCGGTGGGAGATTGTCGGGAACATACCTGGAGCACATCCGAGTACTTATTTAAAGGGGCCGCCTCCCTTCAGAGGGGGACAAGAGTCGGGTGGAAGATTTGACAAGGTCTCTGGAGGAGGCAAGAGGCGGCCTGAAGAAGAGAAGAGAGAGAAGGCATTGGATTGGCCTGGACTGAGGGGTATTGGGGGGACTTGTGAGTACTGAACTGTGATAAATAATGGAAAATAAACGTGTGCTGGGTGACATGAGTGTGTCTGCCTGTCTGTGTCCGGGGCAATGTTCACACCATAGAATTGCAAATACTTTTGTTTGATAATGTATAGTACATACATGAACAAGCTTTATCTTCTAATTCATTTATTCATTCATCTGTTCATTTATTTTCAGATTTTGCTTGTTTTGGCTGATTTTTACAACACTTGTCTACCTCTTTGCTCAATTGGCATTCCTCTTTAAGCTCTAATATTAATTTTACACTCAAATGTAATAGTGTTCCTGATTTATTGCATTTCAGCTTACCATGTCATGTGTGAGTGGCCCAATCATGTAGATTGTTACTTTGGGTCATTATGAAATAGTAATTAGTATATATACTGTGCAGTAGATCTGTGTCTTTCTGTATGTGTGTGTGTGTGTGCGTTTACTTTCTAATTAGTACATGTGCAGTATATGAGTGTAATCTTCATTGTGTGATTAAAGAGAGCAATATAGGGTTTTGCACTTTGAAGCAGAGGTTTGGGCATCTGGGACATCTGTGAAAGTTGCCTGTAACAGAAAACAGTAAATAAATTCTCCTCCATTATCGGCTGGAGGGAGTTCAGCATTCAAGTAGTGAGGCGGGCAAAGGAGCACTGGTCATTAAAGCCATTTTCTGCAAGTGTTGTCTCAGGTGCATTTTATTCCAGCATTTTTTAGGAGAAAAAGACAGGGCTGAAGAAAGTCCAATACTGGTCAGATATCAAATTAAGGTATGTCTGAAAAACCTCAGAGTTTGACTAAGTTTTTTTGCCTCTTTAAAATTAATTTTTTTTCCTAATCTCCTTCATTTATTCCACAGCCCTGTAATCTTGAAGGATGGCATGAGCTGTCTGTCTATAAGTGCTATGCCATGTGCACTGGCCTCATCACAGCCAGCAGAAAGGAAACAATAGGTCTGTGAATATGAATCACGTTACTGACTTTGCATTGTGACATGATGTGAATATCTACCTCTACATAATGCACTTAATATATCATAAATAGCTTTTGTTGTCATGGAAACGGTGTTTATCTAGTGCCCAGTCTGTTCGTATGCCTGTTGGAAGCTGATTACTGTCCTTTTGGGGAACATGAGTGTTGGGCTTGCTTTGCTCTGACCAGCTGCACTCTGATAATATTAAAAGAAGTGCAATGGCAGAGTGTTTGAGATATAAACCACCTTTCAAAATGATAAATAAAAATCCCATTCTTTGCCAGTGTATCCTACGTGATGTAAGGTGATGAACCAAACTATATGTAAAATGCAGGAACAGGGATTTCTTGAAATACTGAGCTGTGCTTATCTGGTAACGCTTAGTAAGATGACACTTATCAGGATAGGCATGATATAAAATAACAATTTACTTGTTTGCACTTGATTTTAAGATTTAGAATTTGTGAGACTATCATTTTACTTTTGTTATCTATGAGCCCAAGTGAATGAATAGGAAATGTTGTGTTCCAGTAACATTTTCATAGATAGGCAAGTTCAGAAAAATGTTTTATTGCTGTACGTGATGAGTCACCCAAAACTTAGAAACTGAGCTTCCTAATTACCTTTATTTGGCTCACGGGTGACACGTTAGATTTCACAAATGTGAATTTCACAAGTATATTCCCACGTGGTGTATAACATAAAGCTATGAAGCATGCAGAAATGAATGCACCAAATATGTAGATGCATAGTAGTAATAAACACACATGTAAAGAATTTCATGGCTGATGTAGATGTATGTGTTTCTAACTGTATTACTGCAGTTACTTGCATACATTTCGGATTGCAAATATATGTGCCATTTTCTTCATCTCCATCAATCAGCACACTTTAGATATTTTTGGTATTTGTTTATTGTCACAAATTTTTACACTTTACTGTTATTTCAGCTAGAGCAACCTCGACAGCTACAAGTAAAGTAAAAACTCAAATTACAGTAAAGCAAGGAAAGCTTATTCCCAAAGAAGACAGTATTTGCTCAAAATATTTTACGAGGGTCGTTCAAATATAAAAACATGAGTTTATGAGTTGCATTTTATTTGTTGAATACAAACAAACTACTTATACACTATTTTTCTATGTAGTCTCCTGTCACTGCAATGCACTTTTTCCATCACTTAGGAAGCTTCATAATCCCACAATAGAAGAAGTCTTTTGACTGCATGTTGAACCATTCTTGCACAGTGTCAATATCCTCATCATTTGACTTGAATTTCTTCCCTCCTAAAAACTCCTTAAGTGAACCGCAGTGATGATAGTCATCCTCTGCACTAGACTGAGAGAGGCACTCATCTCCAAACTGATTTTTAAGTCTTGAATTAATCTGAGATGGAATGACGTCTTCATTTGTTAAAAATTTAACAATAATTTGCTGCGCAACGCTACGGTGTACCTCCTGCTCTGAAATGTTGATGACAACTGACAGGAAGAGGGGAAAGAGCAACTACCATTACTAACGACAAGTTCAAACATGCATGTGTTTGTTCAATGGGTCATGTCTACCTTAAAGTAGGCATCTAAGTATATTTACAACAAGCATTTAAGCTTAGAAATGACATGTACACAATAAAGCATGTACTGCAAGCATTCAGGCTGTTTATCCATATCCTCATCCTTCGTTTGTAGTTTCAGCTGTAATCGCTGCACACCTGCCCAATATTTCAGCATTCTTTCAATGGATGACAGGATGCGCTCTTATGGCTAATCTATTCACAGCATGCAAAAATTGACCTGAAGAATGGCTCATGCCTGCAAATGTGATCTTCTTTTCTAGTAATTTGGCACTGGAGGAAAGGACATTTTGCCATATTGGGATCATCACCACTTTCAGAGACCTTGTGAATCAATTCTAACATACACTCACCTAAAGGATTATTAGGAACACCTGTTCAATTTCTCATTAATGCAATTATCAAATCAACCAATCACATGGCAGTTGCATTTAGGGGTGTGGTCCTGGTCAAGACAATCTCCTGAACTCCAAACTGAATGTCAGAATGGGAAAGAAAGGTCATTTAAGCAATTTTGAGCGTGGCATGTTTGTTGGTGTCAGACGGGCCGGTCTGAGTATTTCACAATCTGCTTAGTTACTGGGATTTTCATGCACAACCATTTCTAGGGTTTACAAAGAATGGTGTGAAAAGGGAAAAACATCCAGTATGCGGTAGTCCTGTGGGCGAAAATGCTTTGTTGATGCTAGAGGTCAGAGGAGAATGGGCCAACTGATTCAAGCTGATAGAAGAGCAACTTTGACTGAAATAACCACTTGTTACAACCGAGGTATGCAGCAAAGCATTTGTGAAGCCACAACACGCACGACCTTGAGGCGGATGGGCTACAACAGCAGAAGACTCCACCGGGTACCACTCATCTCCACTACAAATAGGAAAAAGAGGCTGCAATTTGCATGAGCTCACCAAAATTGGACAGTTGAAGACTGGAAAAATGTTGCCTGGTCTGATGAGTCAGAATTTGGCGTAAACAGAATGAGAACATGGATCCATCATGCCTTGTTACCACTGTGTAGGCTGGTGGTGGTGGTGTAATGGTATGGGGGATGTTTTCTTGGCACATTTTAGGCCCCTTAGTGCCAATTGGACATCGTTTAAATGCCAAGGGCTGCCTGAGCATTGTTTCTGACCATGTCCATCCCTTCATGACCACCATGTACCCATAATGCACCATGTCACAAAGCTCGAATCATTTCAAATTGGTTTCTTGAACATGACAATGAGTTCACTGTACTAAAATGGCCCCCACAGTCACCAGATCTCAACCCAATAGAGCATCTTTGGGATGTGGTGGAACGGGAGCTTCGTGCCCTGGATGTGCATCCCACAAATCTCCATCAACTGCAAGATGCTATTCTATCAATATGGGCCATCATTTCTAAAGAATGCTTTCAGCACCTTGTTGAATCAATGCCACGTAGAATTAAGGCAGTTCTGAAGACGAAAGGGGGTCAAACACCGTATTAGCATGGTGTTCCTAATAATCCTTTAGGTGAGTGTATGTTGCAGAAATTCTAGGCCTGAAGAGCTCCAAGCCCACCAACTCAACAAACAGTGCTCTTGAAGGTGGAATATTTTATATTGAACTGAGAAATGGAGACTGCTGTACAGGTTGAATTAACAGAATTATTTTTTACATCAGAGACAAAACTATACAGTAAGATAGTTCCATGTAGACCTGAGGTCACCCAGTCAAGAGCACAGCCCATCCAGTCACAAGGTAGTGTTTTACTCTGCTTTTTGTCTTACATATGCTGTTATTGTTGAGAGAGTTCTGATATAACATAGATGGGCTATGCTGAAGTTTGCTACTGAAGCAACTCTTTTGGTTTTGCTGTTTTGAGTCCAGTCCTTCCTTAATGTCTTTTTTGTACTATGACCCTGTTGTTAGTTTAGATGTGGCAAAGACAAATTTTAAGGTATCTTAAAGCAAAACATAGTAAGTACCTGTACCATCAATTCAAGTTTAAAAATGAAAACACCATCACATCTACTGAACAAAGATGAGAAAGTAACCGCCATGTCTTTTTATCTATCTACAGTATGCTGTGGAAACAACCCATTTGAAACTGATATGATTCCAGACACTTTAAACATTCTGAAAACCATACCATTTCTTAATGGCATACAAAGTGTTAGTGGTTTGAATACAGCATAGCGTGAGCTGCCATTCTATATAAAATTTGCAGACATTTTCCAGTGGTGCACACTGTGGCAGGCAAACTGCATTAATGGGGCATGATGAGTATGATAAGCCTTGTCACCTCTGACACTGTTTTAATGGTATGCCTGAACCATTTCTTATCCTCAGCTGTCATTGTCAGAGTATCACAGATCTAACAATTAGTCTTCTGAAGATGATTTGGCCATGTTTAGGGTTAAGTTAAAGATTTCATTGTATCAGATGTACGGGCTTTTGCGGCAACTGTGGCCCCATCTTCATTGAGGATATAATCAGTATATATATTGTCACACATGTGCACCAGAGCATTCCTCGACAAGCTCAGCCATTACTAAACAGTTCCACTCCCAGGCAAGAGGGGGCACTATCACTAACGGTCTGTTCTTCTTTTTCCACAGCCCAGAAAAGAAGCTCTGTGGGGGCAACCAAGTTGTGTCCCTTCCAGTCTGTAATAAGAGCATAAGTTTAATATGTCACTGTGCTCTGTGCGAATATATTTTATAAATCTGCCTTTTTCTACTCACGTGTACAGTTGACACAGAGCCAGACTTAGCACAGAGGTTCACCATATAGAACTGCTAGGCAAGCATTATATATAAGACAGTTTGAAACAACTGGAAAACGTGCAGTCAGACTGAAAACTGCTGTATACTATTTTATGTCTGTCATGTCAGCATGAAATTGTATCCCCATTGCTTTGTTTAGAAGTGCATGTTCACCTGACTGGGGGTCTGCATGTGGAAGAAAGAGTTTAAAGCCTTGGAACACTGCCCAGCACACCTTTGAAGCCGACGGACGGATGGGAGATATTGTCATCCGATCCTGAAAATCTTTCCACTGCACCGGCGAAAATGGCAGACTCTACCCATTGGGCCCCCATCGGGAGGAAGGTGTATTGCCTTTTTAGTTATTATCTATATAGTTTTCGGTTATGCAACACACCGCGATTACAAAAGAACTGATTCCCAGGGAGCTAATGCCCCCTGATGGACACACAGTCCCAGGAACATCAAAAGCAGGACCCCGGGAAAGTGGCATTATCTTGAGAGGACCGCTGAAGAGACTGGAGCTCAGGTGAGCAATTATGTGACTGTGTGGATTTAATTTGATAGAGTTTCACTTCTTTGGAGCCAGAGTTGTTTTTTTAACTGTTGCAACTGTTCCTATTTTCATTCTTTTTTTTTTTGTTTTTGAGAGCTAAAATAAACATAGTTACTGGGGTGGCACTCCAAATGTTCACATAGTCTTGCCTACTTTCTGGCTTCTGGTCACAATATATATTTATACATATTGTCATGCATGTGCATCGAAAGGACTCCCTCACCGGCTATGTCGAGGTTTGCAGTAACCTGCTGGGATGAGAGAGGGCACTGCCACTAACACTGTCTTCGTCTTTTTTACTCACAGTGCAGACACCCCACCCAGTGAATGTAAATAGCTCATAAAGCCCTGGCATCCCAGAAGGAGACAATTATGGGAAACACATGAAGACGCACTCTTTTTGTTATCTGTCAACCTAAATTTTTACCTTGTCCTTGGATGAATAAAAGGGACGACCTGGTTCGTGTCCCAAAATTATCTGTTTTTTGTTATCTGTTATATACCTGTATACTGTAGTTAGCATCACAGCCTCACAGCCAGTTCAGGTCACATTTTTGGCCATAAAAATTGGCCCAGCATAGTTGGCAGATGCTTCCCTAGGTACTTTCCTTTTATTAAACTTGCAGCAAACCAAATTCATCAGGGTTCGCTCATCACTACCCAAAATAATCCCAATGGGCAATTTTTTGTAGGCAAATTGTATACTGCAAGCACTTTACTTGATTAAATTTCTGTAGTGCAAATGAATGTGTCTTCAGAAAAGTATTTTTTATTCCTTCAGGTGTTCATCTGTCACGCCTGCTTATTGCAGCTATCAATCATATAATAACCTCAATAACGCATTTGGCATCCTAAACAGTATTTCTGCCTTTTTTGTACAAGACCAGCACAAGACAGCATCTGATCTCCAGAAGAGATATTCAGCTGACCTGGAGTTGGACTTTGTGGAGGAGATTGTTTATAAGCATAAGAGGCATTTCATTCACTCTAGAACTTTTTTTTTTAACTTTATTAATTTTATTGTAATCATTCCATACAAATAGATCAATTTTTACAAAAAAAAAAAAATAGGATGAAAACAAATTAACCCCCACCCCTCACTCTAGAACTTTTACAGTTTCTCAGAGAAAAAAGAGCAGCAGGACATCTTCCCAAGTGTAGATGTTGCTCTCCTTCCACACTTCACATTGCAGGTGGTGAGCGACTTTTCTCCAAGTTCAGGCCAGTGAAGAATAGGCTCAGATCCACAACAGGACAGGGAAGACTAAAACATTTGACTCTGATGTTAATTGAGAGTGATCTGGTTCTGAAAACTGAAAATTAGTAGTCTGATGAAGGACTCTGCTGCAAAGAAATCCAGAAGTGTTCACGTTTGAATAGCAAGCATTTGCCTGTGTTAATATAAATGGAGTATTTGATATGCCTTGTCATCCATATAGCAATGGCTTATTAAAGATATAACCTTTGAAACAGCATACAGTATGTTGTGTTATTTCAGAGAGTAAGCTCATGATTATTTTTTCTCCTCTACAGTTTTGCCATTCATCTTAAAGCTAAGACTTCGCAGTAGTTATTTACATTACTCAATGTGACTATGAGACCTTCAACTTGATGGGTATAGCACTCTTAGGATTTTGTGTAAGTAGGACCCAAAAAATGTCTCTCGCCAAAGGATCCTCAACCTCTTTAATCCGGCCCTGACTATACTATAATCACGATAGTGTCATTTATCCAAATTGTGTAAGAATTTCTGTTTCTGTTTTAAATTATTTGCTCTTAAACTGCAAACTTTGTGAGCTGTTTCCTTCACACTATGTTACATTCCTCCTAGTCTAACAGCATTCAAGATTTTCATTAAACTAGTTTTTTGATATTTACACTATGTACATCTGTTTCTGGTGAGTTTTCCTAATTGAAGGCTAAAATTATTAATGATGTTTAAAGGTAATCATTATGAACACAAGTTTCCTGTTTTGTGTATTTTTTTTAGTCTATTACAATAATCCATTGTTTGTTACAGTCATGGGCACTGTCATCCCCTTGGCCTCAAAAAAAAAAATCGAAACTTTGTTGTGCAGGTTTTATAAGTCAAGAAATCTGGTTGTCACATTTGTTTTTATATGTTTTTGTTTTTTAATGGTGTACGCTCGTCTGTGCGGCTATACAGCTTCTTGTACGAACCTCATTCAAAGCAGCTCAGTTTTCGTGATCCTTGAAATTCAAGTGGGTAAGTGACATGGTGTTTGTACCCATAAAAGTAAAAAATATATGCAATCTAACTTATGTACAAATGCATGAAAGATCGCTTGGTGACAAATAATGCTACAGTGACTAAATGTGTATTTTTATTACACTAAAAACAATGTAATGGCTGCATTATCTAAAAGTGATAATGATTCAATATTTCTGTGAACCTATAATTTATAGGCAAAGCACCACAATACACTATCTATCGTGTTTGGATACAACCAAAAATTTTAGCTTGAGACTTAAGCATAGACTTCAAATGTCCATTGCATGTGTCTTTCAAAAAAATTATGTTTAAGAAACTTGAACTACAATTAGCCACAGACTCTCCACATCCAACAAATAACAATAACACATGGAACTTTTTATCATTTGAGTTGTAAACCGATTTCAAATACATGATATTGTAAAATAATATGCTAGTAAGAAACATTTTATAAATAGTATTAAATATATTTCAGTCGACCAAGAGGAATGCACAAGTCCAAATGAAATGTTGGGGTGCCAACTGGGCCACTCCGTTTACTGATATAATAAGTTCAAACAAAAATTACAGACACATGACTGCACAAGAAGGAACAAAAATACAGTCAGCCATTGACTGCAATAATAAAGTTCTGAAGAGCGGTCAGGCTTCAGGATTGAGCACCCAAATGAGCACCTCCTTCCCGGACTGGCCTGCTCTTATAGCCCATGAACCAGAACGTGTGGAGTCAGTTGCCCTCATTGGGTGTCTTCTTGGAAAAAGAGATTAGATAGTCAGTGATTGTGTCCCCTCGTGTACCAGGGTGGTAGTGCTTACCTCTGAAGAGCCCGGAATGTGACCCTCTAATGTGCATATGTGACACCATGTAATTACATTCTATTATTAATTATATTATATTGTTTTTAGTATGGATCACTGTTACAAAATATGTAATAAAGGAAATGTGATGTAGTGACTGGAAAATATAAAAATGCTTTAATTTTCAGGCCAGCTAACCAAGCCTCTAGAATCCACCTGAATGTTACTCCATGCCTATAGTTTCTTTCTTATTTTGAATTCAGGCACCACACCACCATTGTCACATTTCACCTGTTTTCATTGCTTCTAACAGAAAGTGACAAGAAGCACAAAATAATCTTCAGACATGAAAGAGTAGAGATAAACAACAGAGCCAGGGATCTATTCATCCATAAAGATGAGCCACACTGCACCATTATAACAATCAATTCTTCAACTCCACACTTATTACAATGATATCTTAATGCTGCCTTCTTGTCTTGTCTAGGTCAGTCCTGGGGTACAACTGTGGCTTATAATTTTTACTTAAATAATTTCAATCCACAAATTACAAAATGGGTTTGCTAATATTTTATTTGACTGTAGGAAATAATTTTGTGTTCTGCACCTAAGTGAGTAACATTTTGTTTTTTTGCTTTTTTAAAATTTGCTCTTCTTGATTGTTCTGGTCATATGGTACTTTCATAAAGTATTCAGATCCCTTAGTTTTTTCACATTTTGTTATTTTGCAGCCTTATGCTCAAATCATTTAAATTAATTTTTCCCACAACAAGCAACACTTAATATCCCAACAGCACACTGCACTATAATGTGCAGTGAATACATTTGACTTGAGTATTTGTAGTTTTCATCCTCTTCCTCTGTACGTTTAGCATTCATTTGCTCAGAGGTTGATGCACTTGCTACTTCCTGAGCAGTTGTTTTCTCCACCTTAGCGGCCCGCTTCTTCTCTTCTTCGTTAGCATCTCTTTGCATTAAAACTGATTAAGTCAGTGTTTGTGTTGCAATTACTTAGTACATTTTCTTTCATTTTTCACTTAATCTGGCATTCAAGTCGTCAGTCTGCCTCAAGAATGATTTAAGATATGAGAAGTGACGACGAAGGTAGTAGGGATGAGAATGGCGCCCGTATGCATGCACCGCGCGGCCGCCCTGCTGGCCACTGCCGAGAGTTGATTCTACAATAAAATAAAATTAAAATTAAAAGATGAATAACCTTGAAAGTGGATAGTAGACGTCACATAGCATATGTGTACCAAATTTCAGGTTAATAGGTCAAACGGTTTGGGAGCTACAGGTGATTTTAAAATCCTGGACAGATGAATGGACAGCCAAGGTAGCATATTATATATAAAGATGAAAAAGAGAAAGTGAGATTTAAACATGAAAATCTTAAATATCACATTAACACAATTATTTAGATCCTCTGCTATGACACTTGACATTTAGTTCAGGCATATCCCATTCTCTTGATTATTGTTGAGATGCTTCTACACTTTGCTTGAGTCCACCAACTGTGGTAAACTAAAGTGATTGGACATGATTAGAAAAAGGCATACAACAATGTATAGAAGGTTAACAAAGTGTTCAGAGAAAAAAAAACAAGGCATGAGGTCACAGGAATTGTTACTTACAGACAGAATTGTGTTGAGGCACAGATCTAAGGAAGGCTACAAAATATTTCTTCATTGTTGAAGGTTCTCAAAAACATAGGTTTGGATAAAGTTTGTAACAACCACATCTCTTTCTAAAACTGCCTGCCAGGCCAAAATGAGCAATCAGGGTCTTGGTAAGAGAGTTGATCAAGGACCCAATGGTCGCTCTTGCTGAAATCCAAAGGAGCTGTGTGGAGAAATGTCTGGAAGAAAAACCATCACTGCAACACTCCACTAATCTGATACTTTATGAAAGAGTAGTCAGATGATACATGAAAGCCTTCTTGCAGATTGTTAAAAGAGTCACCTAAATGACTGAGACTTTTTGAGATAATATTTTCTGGACCTACAAGATCAAGATTAAATTGTTTGGTCTCCGTTCTAACCCACATGTCTAGAGAAAATCAAGCAATGCTCATCACCTACACAATACCATTCCAATGGTGAAGCATGGTGGTGGCAGCTTCATGCTATGGGGTTATGTTTCAGTGTCAGGAACTGGGAGACTAGTCAGGGTTGAGGGAAAGCTGAACAGAGTAAAGTACAGAGAAACCTGAAAACCTGCTCTAGAGCATTCTGGACCTCAGACTGGTCCAAAGGTTCACCTTCCAATCTTAAGCATAAAGGAAAGACAATACAATAGGTTGCTTAGGGACAAAGCTGGGAATGTCGATGTAGAGCCTGGACTTAAAACCGATTGAACATCTTTAGAGAAACCTGAAAATTGTTGACCATTGACAGTCTCCATCTAATCTGACAGCACTTGAGAGGATCTGCAAAGAATGGGAAAATCCTTAAATCCAGGTTTGTGAAGCTTGTCGCATCATATCTAAGAAAACTGCATGGTGTATTTGCTGCCAGAGGTCCTCCAACGAAGTGCTAAATAAAGAGTCTGAATACTTTTGTCAATGTGATATTTCAGTTCTTTAATTTATTTCCAAAAATCTGTAAAATCTTGTCTTCACTTTGTTATTCTTGGGGTATTGAGTTTTGCTTCATAAATTTGAATGATTTTAGCATAAGACAGCATTACGACAAAATGGATAAAAAGTGAAGGGGTCTGAATACTTTCTGAAGACACTGTATGTAATATTTTCTTTACTAATTGGCATGCAAGTGAATATGATGCTGAAGTAGCTGCTCTCATTTAGTATTCATTGTTATGTGTACCTGCGTCTACACAGCTCGTCACTAATAGTCTTTGGAGACAAGTAAAGAAGCAAACTGCTTAGTAAAGCAATGCCAAAAACTACACATTTTTGAATTTCTTTAAAAGTAATACATACTAGCCCATTTGCTGAATAAAAATTAAGAGAATGTAAGACTAGATCACTTAGAAGGTAGATGGATCCATTGATTTGGGGCACTTTTTGGAATGCAGACACAGTTGTACTCCATGATTTAACTTCAGGAACCTGTGATGTTGGTATATATACATACACAAAAAAATTCCATCTCTCTGTCTTTAATTTATGTCTGTCCGCTTTTCACGAGAGAACTACTTAACGGATTTTGATCTGGGTTTTTTCTAGAACTTGCTTGGACATTCAGGTTGATTTTGAAACTTCTCTCAAAGCGCTAAGAATCATAGTTTGCTTGCAGGAGCGATATATTCATGCCTATCTGAGACAGAAGCTGCGGGCCGAGGGGAGGGGGAATCGGGTGGGACCCTCCTAATTTACGCACCATCCTCCGTTTGAGTCAGTCTACCTCTCGCCACATGTTGAAGCATACCTTGCCTCTGCTTAGCCAGCCATACCTGTTTGTTCATCAGACTTAACATCTAGAGAATGATAAGGACTAATGTTTGACATTTTTGAGAGATACATCAGAGCTATGTGTATTTTAGAGAGTAGCTGCTGAATGGTAGAGATATCAGTGGCCACGTGCTTTTCTCTCCATGCAGGGGGGACTCTCCCATCAGAGCTGAACGCAATCAGACACAGTGCCAATGCTTGATGTTGGAGTGGATCCACAGTACCTTCCACTTGGCCATAATTATATTTTTAAAAATTTTTTATTGATTTTTAATGTTTGTCCTGTTTCACTACTATGTGGGTGGAGCCTCTGGGGACGGCTAGTGTATATATATATATATATATATATATATATATATATATATATATATATATATATATATATATATATATATATATATATATATATACAGTGTGTGTGTGTGTGTGTGTGTGTGTACTTCAGGAGTAGACCAATATATTCACACTAGATCCTACACACTTCCTAGAAGGATTTTGTATAACTTGTGTACTTTGATGTGAAGCCATATTAGGAAGGAGGAAAACTAAAGAAAAGCCATGTCAGCGTTTTATAATTAGGCTTAAGTGAAGCTGCAAAGCAATTTTGCATATCTTGCTCCCGGTGCATTTAAGTTAAATCCCTAGGCAGCTCCAAGTGCTGTTAGAACTCCTGCCAATGGCTAGAAATTCTACCTTCACTTTCAATAGATCTCCAGAAACATTCTGTGGCCTCTCTAAGTTTGCTTGTGGCTATAAATACATCTTTCAAAGTGTGGTGTATCCCAATATCCGGAGGCAATCCCACTCAGCACTGCAAATGTCAAGGCGATTTTAAGAAAGGCTTGAGACACGATATTCTGTACTGCAGTTTCTCAAAGGAGTGCTCAACAGAGCATATAAATCATTTAATTTCAAACATTTCTGGGGAAACTTCTGTCACTTTAAGCATTTGTACACATCTGTGTATCTCTGACTGTGATAGTTACTAAATTGTTCTAGTTATACCTTAAAACAGATGTTGTGAAAAGAAGTAACGGCAGATGGGAGAGATCTGGACCATATTATTACATGTGTCTGTTTTGCTTTTAACGAGGTGCCATATGTCTTCACCAGATTTTTTCCATTACAGGTTGATCAGGTATTTTTACTTCAGTGTGTTAGAAGGCAACAGGGAGGGATCCTGAGCTTAATCTGAGAAGCACTGGATGGAAATGTGAACAGGCCATTGTAATTGACATTAACACTTCAAAATAGTCATCACCCTGTGACAGGATGCATGGAGGTGCTCTGGAGAAACAATAGCGGACTTGTAGGTTCCGTCTGGAGGACGGGGTTGTTATGTTACACCCAGGGTTTGTTCCCTAGTTTATGTTGATTTTCCTTCTTGTGTTTTAATTTTTATTTTTAATGTGTTTTTTGTTTTTGTGTATTTTTTTTAATATTGTTTCAGGTAAATATTGCTTAATTGTTTTTATTTTGTTAATACTTTTTTCCAAAGCGACTTTCAACATTTGAGATATAATTAGTTACATTTCTTTTGTTTTTTCCAGAGAAATGATGTGATCATGGTCACACAATGTCAGTAGCAAGATTGGAACTCACAACCTCAGGATTTGAAATTCAAAGTCCAAAAAGCTTAACTATTACAACACACTGCCTTCCATAATGCATTACATATTGTGCATTTCTGCTGTTTGCCTATGTTCCTTTGTTTTTTTCTGGGTGGAATAACAAGAGGCAGGACCACCATTATGTCATTACTGAGGGACCACCCTGAGCCTTTAAATTGCAGTTGCTCACAGGTTCATTGATTGCGGTGGAGTACATTGTGTACTTATTATGAGTATAATTATGAGGATAATTTTCTTTGACTATTTCTGGTTCACTGAATTTTGCATGTGGTTACTGAATTTTGTCTTTTGTTAGCATTTCAGACCTGTATACCTTGGATTAGGTAAACCCTTTATGTCCTTTTTGCCTATTTTGCTTTATTTTCTTTGCTTCTTTTACTTATTTATTTTTTTTTACATTGCTTCTCAAGCCTGAGATTTGATGGTTTATCCTCTCCCTTGAAGTGTATTTGAAGATTTGCAACATATGTTTGAACTTTAAAAGTCTGAAAACCATTTTGGGCATCTGTAGGCCGAAGTCAGCTGTCGTGCTTGGGTCACAGAATTGCACAGAAACACGCAGGAGATTATAGAGACAGGAACTTTATTCAAACACTTCAAACAAAAATATGTCTCTTTCAGAAGTAAAACGAGCTCCATGTATAGACAGAGGGGACAGTTCCGTTTCTCAATTAAAAGAATAAAAAATCATCTTCCTCTTCATAGGGGTGCGCCTCGGGAGTGGGACCCCCAACAGGAGCAGAGGATGTCGGGGGAGAAGAGAGACAAGGCAATGAGACAAAAGGACATGTGCTGTACAGCAGGCATGTCAAACTCACTACCATTGGCGGGCCGCTTCGACTTCCATATGTGCGTCAGCGGGCCGCACTGTAACAAATACTATTATACAAAGTTACTGTAACTTTCTTTCCAATACTGAAAACTTTAAAAAATGTAACACTTAAAGTTTAAAGAAAAGCAATTTATTTCCATACAATCTCCGTACAACAGTGTACAATTAGAGTCTTAGCCTCTTAGCTAGATCCTTATATAGGAGTCTTACAGTCTGAGACTTATTTCTTTTGTCCCGACACTTGGCATCTCTTCTTAGTAACCAGTTCGTCAATACCAAGCTTGAAATATTGCGCAGCTGCAACTTCTATGAGGGATGAAAGGTGCTCGACAGTAAGTCTTGAGCGATATGGGGTTTTGGTAGCTTTCATTAACAACATAGACAGTACTCTCGATGCCAACTTATGGATCTGCACATACGAGGGTGGCAGGTAAGCATACAAGCCTGGCACACCAACTTCATTGTATTTTGTCTTTAGAATAGAATCTGACTGCAGTTCAATCAATTCCATTTGGATATTCTCAGGCGCATTCTCAACGTTGTAAGAGTATGGTGACGTAAACAACGCAAAGTCCTGTTCGTGTGAACTGAAATTGCAAAAACGCTCACTGAATTCATTACTCAGTAATTCAAGTTGGAAAGCAAATCCTCCAAAAATCTAATTTTACTTTACTAAGTTTACTTCAAAGTTTATATTGTAAAATAAGCCGATATGCAAAAAAATCACAAAAATTTGTTAATAAGCAACTCACCATCCACTTCAGATCTTCAGCTGTAGTCTGCACTAACTGTTCGTTACAATACCAGCACAAAATTACATAAAACTAGAGCAAAAAAACATGAAAATATCCATCCATCCATCCATCCTCTTATGCTTATCCGAGATCGGGTTGCAGCCCAACAGCTTGAGCAGAGATGCCCAGACTTCCCTCTCCCTGGCCACTTCTACTATCTCTTCCGGGGGAATCCCAAGGCGTTCCCAGGCCAGCCGAGAGACATAGTCCCTCCAGCGTGTCCTGGGTCTTCCCTTCACCAGGGAGGCATCCAGGAGGCATCCTGATCAGATGCCCGAGCCACCTCATTTGAATCCTCTTGATGTGGAGGAGCAGTTCCTCCCGGATGACTGAGTTTCTCACCCTATCTTTAAGGGAAAGCCCAGAACACCCTGCGGACGAAACTCATTTCAGCTGCTTGTATTCATGATCTTGTTCTTTCGATCACTTCCCACAGCTCATGACCATAGGTGAGGGTAGGAACGTAGATCGACCGGTAATTTGAGAGCTTTGCCTAATGACTCAGCTCCGTTTTCACCACGAAAGACCGATGCAGAGCCCGCATCACTGCGTACGCCGCACCGACCCGTCAGACGCAAGCTATTACTACTTTTGATGGTCAGTTCTGCCCCGTGGCCAGTCTCAGCAGCCAAGTCAGTAGTGTAGCCTGTCAGGCTGCTGCAGCAAAGCACTTCAGTTGTGACGTCATGGCTAAATTAACTTTAGTCAAGAGGGTCAATGTCATGCCTAGGATATCAAGAAGTTGATGCCGCAGCTGCAACTTTACTAGCAGATGACGTTTCCGGTACCGTAATGCCATGGGAAAATGCGCTTTTGTTATAAGGCGGAAGTAAGAAAAGTCAATAAATAACGCCGAAGGTGCAGAATGATTCAATCACAAACGACAGTAATCATTTTGTACAAGTTTAGTGCTAACTAGGATCTGTCATGCGGGCCGCACAGATTTCTGTACAGGCTTTTAAATGTTTGAAGCACTGCACGAGAAGCAGATTACACAACATGGCAGCAGCAGCAAGCCAACAGCTAATGGAGCAAAGAAGAGGTAAAAAAACCTGTATTTGTTCCCACTGTATCAGAATTTAAGAGGGGATTTCAGAGGAACGACCACGTCTTCTAGGTGTGCTTTCAGCCCCCGTCTTCACACAGCCTGTTGAGTTGGGGGTGAGGCTGCCTGAGGTGAAGCTTATCTCTAGGACAGCTTGTAAAGGTCATGATTTGTGAGTCTTTTTGGATGCCTTTCACCCTTTTCACCATGTTTGTGTCACCATTTCACAACAGGGGTTTGTTCAATAGGTGTATCTGGAGGATAAGTTCTATTTATACTTGAAAATAATTATTTAAATATTTAGTAATTAAATCATTACCTTAACTTAAGATATGCCAAAGATGTTGTGGCTTCTCAGAAGAACACACCCAATAGACATGAGGGAGTTGGTCGTGGAGCTGCACACCTCAGGGTTAGAGACGAAGAGAAATGAAAGTATTACTATGATGAGGATGTCAATAGTGTTTGAGAAGGCACAGGGTAAGAATAGTTACCAGTTGCTTAGAAACAGAGTTAGAGACTAGCCGGTGGACGTTAGTTGTACTTTAACGCAGGTAGGTGCACAGTTCTGCAGTGGGGAATGCATGCCCTAACCATCATTGCTGCGTGCTCCCTGACTGGTGGAATTAAATTTACAGAGGTGGGAGATTGGATGAGTTAGCCCCACAATGGTTTAAAAATACTTAAACTATGCTTAATAGTAATATTTTGTCGACCAGCTTGATAGAAAGTTGTAGAAAGCCTCCAATATAGTAAAGAGTGTAGTGAAGTGTCAGGGGACCAGGTCCTAACATTAGTAGAGGGGCAGTGATTAATGAACTTGTTGTTTTTGTAAATATTGTTAATAGTCTGTTTTTTTTTCTTGATTTTGTTTTGGAAAGAGAAAGGAAAAAAGAAGGAACTTTCTCTGTTTTGTAAATATATTTCTTGAAACACTGTAAATACATACTCACATACATACAAACAATGAAATTATTTTTGTCACTTTTAGTTATACTTTATTAGTATGCATGCATTCAATGACAATCAGTAGTAAAAAAAAAAAAACTATGAAACAGGCATTTGCATGTATCTTATTGTGTGATTGGTAAGGAATCTCCTTGAGGACCTCTGCATTTTCTCATGAAGTACTAGGGGGCTTCGCTCGCCAACCCCTTTCCCCCTCCTGCCTGTGCTTCACGCCATTGTAAAGAGGGGGGCTGAACGCACCCCAAGGAGACGCGTTTGCTCCTCCGAAATCACGCTTAAATGGCGATACAATGGGAAACAAATATTTTTGTTTAACTCCTCTTTGCTTGATCAGCTTGTGGCTTTCTGTTGTTGTTTTGCCATATGATCTGCACTTCGCTCACCTACCAATGCCCTCCCCACCCTGTCAGCACCACGTGCTGCCATGCCATGTGATCTGAACTTTGCTCGCATACCAAACCCTGCCCCCCCACACACTGTTGTGAAGAGTGTGGCTGAATGCACATCAAGGTGACGCGGTCGCTCCTCTGAAACCCCTCTTAAATGGTGATACATTGGAAAACAAGTAACAGTTGTTTTTTTTACCATCTCTTTGCTCGATCAGCTACTGGCTTACTGCTAGCTTACTGCTGCTTTTGTTCTGTGTGATCAGCATTTTGGGCAGCGCTTCAAATGTTTAAAAGCCTGTACGGCACCTGTCCTTTTGTCCTCAAACACTATGCGATCTCTTTTAGCTTTTCCGTTATTTCGACAAGTAATATTTTCTGTTTGTTTGTGCTAATGTGATCTTTTCATTCATTTTTTTGAGACTTTCGAATTTTCTTATTTCTGTTATCTCTAACCTGCTTTGCATGTGCATCACCAGACTTGCTTACAAAGGTTGTAAGTATGATGTGACGTGCCTGTCTTATGGGATGTGAAAGTGTCTCTCTGTTTCTCTTCCAAAGATCACGTCTTGTCTCAAGATTTTTTGCACATTCATGATTTCAAACTGCCGTCTTGCCAAGACCAGAGAATTTTTTAAATTACTGGGAAAAACTTTACTGTATGAATTTAGAAAGTGCCTCAAACTGTGCCTGCCTTTTTAAGACATTCATTGTCCTATGTACCAGCACATCAATATAGAGAGGAGATCATGTGACATTTTGACTTTTTATTTTGTTATCTATTTAGTGACATGTCACATTAATTTGCCATTTTGAAAATAATAGTCTGTGGACTTTAAAGAATGCACCTGGTCAGCAACAATGCCAGGCACTGTTTGGCAATCAAAATACAGTCTTGTGGTGTTAAAGGAGCTAATGAATTTTCAAGAAAATACTTTCCATGGCATTCCCCTACGTCTTGACAGAAGGCAGGACGGATCAATACATTCATCATGCTTATGGCAAATTCTGACCCTAAATCAGCATGTTACAGCTGAATCAGATATTCATTAGACTTGTCACGATTTTTATTATATCTTTGGTTGTCCAGGTTAGATTAGTAAATGCCCACTGTAGCCTTACTGCACTGTTTTTTGGCTGAATGGAAACCAGTTCAGTCTTACACTGGTGTAACATTTTCTTCATTAACTTCAAAATCCAACATGTGTGGCTGGAAACATGTAAATGAACATGTAGATGTTTTGATATGATGGAACAACCATTTCTGGCACCAATAATTATACCACCATTGAAGTGACTCAGATCACACTTCTTACCCGTGTCAGTGTTTTTTTATTGAACAACAACTAAGCCTTTTGTATGCATGCCATACATATTCAGTTTGAACCACTGTACATGGCTGGCTGTTTGGAGAAGCAGGGTACTTGCCTTACCAAGCATGTGTACCTAATGAAGTGGCTCAGAGAGTAATTTCATATGTTTCTTTGGATATCTTTGAGGCTGTATTCAAAGAATAACCTTATTACATTCAGATATGGAATTCTGGGAAGAAATACTGTTTATTTCAAATATTTTTAATTTTTGTCTGCAGACTTTATTAACAGTAATAATAATATCAATTTTTGTACCTCAGTGATATCTTCCAGTTTCATATATGCTTGATGTCATTGATAGATAAAGTTATTGACAGACTTTGTGATGTGTACTTTCTTAAACACAATAAATATATCAATGGGTTAATAACAAAGAGCTGGAGAAAGCATTACCACAGTACTTTGACAGTTAATTGATATCTCATTTTAGCTTCACAGGGCACCTGTAATATTCCAAAGGCTGTAAGGTAGGTTATTACTGCACCACAGGTCTTATAATACCGAGTACCTAGATGAAACTGTTGTTTTTTTAATAACCTTGGAGAAAAAATTATGCCATCTGGCAGAAATATAAGAAACTATAAAACAGGCCTGTAAAATATAATTTATTTTCTAGAAGAAGGAAGTCATTTTAACTTTGTTGCATGAACAGGACAGAGACTATTGGCTAAAAAATGTGTCTCAGGCAAACATATAATGTTTGTAACAAAAAATTGGCAGCAGACAGAAAAAACGATTTGAGTTGGCCACCCTGTATACTGTAAAAACAGCAAAATAAAGAAATAACATATTTACAATGCGAAGTTCAAAACCGAACTAACTAACGGGATGAATCTGGGTAATAAATATGGTGGATTAGAGGAATAGGTGGAGTCAGGAATTAATGTGGCAGGTAGTATTGGGAGTGACGTCATCAAAAGGTGCCAAAGTGACATCATCAGCTGTTGGAGCTCTGGTGATGTCACCGAGAGGCATGTCCTTCAACTGGTCTGCAGAGTAGACAAGAGGAGAAAGGATCAGATGACAGCGCCAATCCTTGGTCTGGCTAAGAAATAACATTATTTGAGCCTTAAACCGTCTCTCGTGAGCACGTGTGTTACATGTTACAAGGCCCTAGCAGGAAGGAAATCTGCACTGGCAATGGTATTCAATGTGCCACTAAAGAAATAATGGTACCATGTGTGCTAAGTCCCTGTCTTTTTACAGTACCTCTGTCCATTTAGAATGTGTTTCTTTCTCTGTTTTCCTGGTTATCTAAACGAAAATGAAACTTTTCTGTCGATACCTCTAAGTAATGGAACAGTAATGTAACTGGCTATGATCACAAGGCTTTTAAGCACATCATTTATTTTTTGGGGGGAAATAATTTATTTTGGTTATGGATCTTCTTTACATTGAATAGCTAATAATAGACAGAGTGATAGGGTGGTTTTGGGCCCTCCAGAAACACTTCCTGATCTGTACTGTCTATCTGTCTATTTATCTAGTGTGTACACATAAAGACCTATAAATAAATATATACATTACCTGGCTAGGGGTGGACAGCTAGGATGAATGGGCATCCTGGTCAGGATAGGGGCTGCTCCCTGCCTCAGGTGCGTGGCATGAATAATGGACAGAGATAGGTAGGTATAATAGGTGACCGTTCTACTCTGGCGTGTCTCCAGTTTGGACTTCTACAGAAGTTCATGAGAACTATAGTTCAGGAAGACAGACTGTTGGGTTTCTGCCATGTCACCTGGAGGCATTGCTGGAAGAGGACTCCCTTGTTTCATGGCTGTTCTGGCTGACACAAAAGTGCTTCTTGATTACAATGCTCTGGTGGTGGAAGTACTCCTTGGTTCAGCATAAAAGAAGCCTCACCCAGGCGAGTTGGAGTCCTGAGAAGAGAAAGCCAACACTCGCCTACGAGGTTCTGCAAGAGGAGGAAAAAAAAAGAAAAGTAAGGAATAAGAAAAACCTTTGTGTTTATCATGGAGAAGCCTGTATCAAGGTGTTTTGTTTAATTAAAAGACTTGATTTGAACCTGGACCTATGAAGTTGTGTCTCGGGTTTGGGTGCACTGCAGCAGGCCCTACAGGTAGAGTAACATCTCTATTGTTGCTGCCCATTACGTATTACCGCAACAATGGACTAAATTAAAAACTAGTCTGAAATGTATCCATGGGGACATCAAATATTATAAAACAGCCAGATGTGTGGTATCGGTAGATCAAAAAATAACCAAAATGGCCATGGCTGTATTACAGGAACCCCCTTTTCCAGTTATATTAGGAAGTGATGATTGAAGGCAGGAAGGCGGAACCAACGTCATCAGAAGTGGACAGGAGCAATGGATTGATGGAACCGGAGGTGATGTCATCAGTGTGAACCGGAAGTGGCATCGTTGCGGCCATTTTGAACCCAGAAATGGAACTTCTTATTTTTCTTCAAGTTTTCTGTAGGTGAAAAGAGATTCAGGTAAGTATCACGTGATGACCCTTTGTTTCGCGATATTTCACTCACCTTTAGGCTCTTTGACTGCCTCCAACTCGCACGTGTGTGACAATATATAAAGTGGTTGCTCCTAATGCAGGGGAGGTCAGTATTTTAGACAACAGACTGTGCAAACCTTTGCATATATTTGTCTAGTTTCTTTGTTTTCTATCTTAATTTTGCAGTGGCAAATGTGTCTATCAAAATATAATGGAGTAAAAGTAGTCTTTTGCACTTGAAAATATAGTGAAGCAAAAGTGAAAGCAGACAGAAAATGATATACTCAAGTATAAAGGAGGGGTTCGGTTCAAGTTTAAGTTATTTCTTCATACATGGTAGTATTTGCTACATAAAACTGTGTTCTAAAGTTAAACACTTTGCATAAATTTAAAAAATTATCTTGCCTGCTCTGGTACTTTGCAACTGAGGGTATGGGGCATGAAGGAAAAGCTTAAACACTTATCAAGCACAGTCAGTCAGTCAGTCATTTTCCAACCCGCTATATCCTAACACAGGGTCACGAGGGTCTGCTGGAGCCAGTCCCAGCCAACACAGGGCATAAGGCAGGAACAAACCCTGGGCAGGGCGCCAGCCCACCGCAGGACACACACACCAAGCACACACTAGGGACCATTTAGGATCGCCAATGCACCTAACCTGCATGTCTTTGGACTGTGGGAGGAAACCGGAGCACCCGGAGGAAACCCATGCAGATCAAATACAGTATGTCCATTTTTCAAGCTGTTGAGTTTCAATCATCTGTGTCTTCTGTGTTTCTGACACATGTTTGAGACAACAAAAGATATTTGGAAATATCCATTTTGTCATGTATACTTAGTACTATCTATTCACTTGTGAGAGTTCTCACATAAATACAAAAGGAAATCAAAACAAAAACAACCATATGGCACAAAAAGTTTACAGTGATTTGTTTTTTGAATTGAAACCACTCCCTTTGGGGGGAAAGTAAGTGCTGAGTTATTGCATACAGATGGTCTTCTTTTAAAATAATTGAATAATTAAAAATAAAATAAACTCATAATATTGGTGTTTTTTTGCTCAAATATATAAAATATTTTACAATGGGTGTTTAATCACAACACACAAATCAATACTTGACAACTATCTTGCCTTGAAAAATGGACAAACTGTATTTGACAAGTTTTTAAGCTTTTCCCTTGTGCCCCATAGCTTCCATTATAAAGTGCCAATGCACGCAATATATAGATTTTTTTAATTTATAGAAAGCTCTTAACATTTGGACACAATTTTATCTGGCATATATATATATATATATATATATATATATATATATATATATATATATATATATATATATATATATATATATATATATATATATATATATCCTTTTGTGAAAATTCTCAAAATATACTCAACTATAGTAATGAAGTATTTCTACTTCACTGCATTACAGACCTCCAGAACAAAGTGGTGAAAGGAGAGGTCCTCCATATCATGTCTTGAATAAAAAATATTGTGAAACAACTCAGTAGGTGCCAAAGGAGCCCAATTGTCTATCATTTACATTTACTTTTGTTTGCTAGGCAGGCACTTTCATCCAAACCAACTTACAAAAGAGGTAAACAATTGAGTAGCATTGGGCTAAGGCCTGTTTGTTCAGTAAGTGTAACAGGACAGGTAACAAAAGTTCATTGCCACAAGTGAAGAGATGTAATAACTAATGATTTACAATCACAGGTTGCAAACAATATTGCAAATAAGTTTAATCAACAAATTAACCGACAATATAAAATATCACAGAGCTTTGTTTTTCTCTTTTCAATTAGATGGCTATTCACAGAATAAAATTGGTCTTCAATTGCTTCTTAAATACATTGAGGCAGTCAGCAGTTCTGATGGAGGTGGGCAGCTCATTCCATGAACTAGAAACTACACAGGAAAAGAGTCTGGATTGAGACTTGATACCACGCAGAAGTGGCATCGCCAGATGCTGTTCACTGGCAGACCTGAGTGGGTGACAAGGAGCATAGCACCTCACCAGTGTCTCCATATACTCAGGCAACACCCACTGACTACTCTGTAGGCAAGTATCAGGGATTTGAACTGAACGTGTGCTGCTACAGGGAGCCAATGTACTGACCTGAAAATAGACTGAGAACATCTCACCAATAACTGGCAATGTAATGTAAATATATTTTTGTATTCCCTTATCCATTTCAGCCATGTTCCATAAAGCGATTCCACCAGTTTCAGAACAAAGTAGCTATGTGTAGAATGTGCCGGATCCACCATCCCATTCCTTATCAGCCAAGCTAATTTCTCAGAGTTAGAATAGCTCACTTTTCATGAGTGCCAGAGGCTAAAATTAACCACTGTTCATCTCCTTCTCTGAGCTACAAAGCAGGTGGGAACGAGAAATGATATTACATTCACAGAGTCAGTCTTCCTATAAAGAGACAGATATTCCCATTGGCAATCTTTAAACCTCTCAATCGACACTCATCGCCCCTTTTCTCTGAACAGCTGCACCAGTGTGATTTCTGCCATTGGCAGTTTTCTCCCACAACTAGGATATTTTCTTCCACTAGCCTGGCAACGTGTTGAAACAGCAGAGGTTTGCTGCCGGCTTGGCTTATTCAGCTTTCCATCACTTGTTGCTGTTTTAGAGTCATCTTCTCCTAATGATCCAGCATGTCTAGCATTTGTAAAACTTGTCATCAACACAGATTAACAGCTTCAGGTTTTACGGCAGGAGATTTACTGCTGTTATAATCTTTTTATGCTCTTGAATTGACTTTATGTTTTTTATATTGTTTTCTTTTTTATGATTAATTTGGGCTGTGGAAGGTGAAATAATAATATAATATTTTAGCTGTTTTTTCCTAAAATGCCATTTTTCTAAGTTCTTTTTAATTGCAGACATTATGTGGTAAGGGATAGTGAAGGCGTGGATAGCAATTGGATTCTCCATAAACCTGTTTCATGCAATCTATTCAATACCATAAACAAAACAATGCAATAACAAAGCAAGAGGACCATCAACAACAGTCATCTTGCAGTCCTTCAGTATCTTGTGTGACTGCCTCCAATAAGGCTCTGCACTTATGTTATTCAATTCCTGTAGTAGAAATTGACAAAGTTGCTGGCCATTGGCGGTCAGAAGGTCATGTCTCTTCATGCTGATATCCAGGACATCTGAAAGGTGTTCTATGGGGTTAAAGTTTGGTTAAAGGCTGGGACTTGAGAAAGAGAGAAAAAATGCATAAAAATAAAGGTATACAAACCAAACAGAAAATAATAAAGTGACCGTCATGTTTCAGCAAGGGTGTGTTTTCTAGCTTATATTTGTTTTCATTTTCTGTGTTTACATTATTTCAAAACATTACATTTCCTGTGTTTTATCATATTTATAAAATATATGTATATATATTGGTCCGAATTACATAATTGGAATGAGTCCCAAAATAAGTTGTGGTACCAACATAATGTTAATGTTTAATGCTAACAGCAACAAAAGAATTAAAATAAATCAACAGGTACACAATAGTGCTTCAACAGAAAAGATTAGCAATAGCCATAGAGTTCTCCTTCCTATGGCATCTAAATCAAAACAGACCAGGCTTTGGGAAAGTTCCAGTTTCTTGCATGCTCTTATCCAAAATGTGACACCACCTTCTGGGACGGCCTCTTTTATACAGTTGTTAGTTAGGCTTCTCTGGGTCAGTTTGCCCTGATTGTTATTATCAATGTGAGGGACAAAAGAGACAAGACTCAGTGACAGTGTCCTCTCTCATTGTGGACTGATACTGCATACCTCATGTGAGCCTGAAATGTAACCCTCCCGCGTGCATGCATGTATGCATGCATATATTATATGTATGAAAACCAGAGGTTCTTTTAACACTAGAATCCCTGAAGCCTACGAAAAACGTCAATGCTTGAACCAGCAACCTTTTGCTTACGTGGCAGTCTTTCTGTCAATTGATATTTGAGCTTTGGTTTTTACTCATTGATAGCAACATGTAAATGGAACAATTAATTTTTCTTTGGTTATCTTCGTGAATAAAAGTGCACTTGTTTTGGTATACCCTTTTTGAAAATGTTTATTTGATATTTGGACTTCAGTGTTCACACATTATACACTTCATGTTAGCATTTTGCCAGTTATTAGTAGAACATGAAAAAAACATCCTTGTTTTAGTTATTTCTTCAACATTTCTTGCCTTGCATTTCCTGTCATCCTATATTTACCCAGATCATTGTAGACACGGAACACAAATGAATTGTATGTATTACAAATAATAATATATTGTTTACCCTATACAATTCAAGGCACCTCACATCCAAATAAATAGACTTGAGCTAGGAGAACTTTGCATCTGACTTCAGCAGAGTTGGTGAAGGATGGAAAAGTAGGCTGCTTGCTGTCTGTGCTGATCGACACATTTACAAAACAAAGACACTGATGAAGAGGTGCGAGGGAATTTAAGGTGGCCTGGCATTACAACTTCTTTTATTCTTTTATACGCTTCAGGGATTCTAGTGCTAAAAGCTTAAATAAAATTGAACCACCTGTGATGTTCACCAGCATTTTGCTATTGCTCATGTTTGTATGAATGAAGACATATGATTCTATTTACCACTTTGTAGTGCCTGATATTGGTTTTGATGCAACTATAGTTTTCAAGTGAAAGCTTAAAGTCAATGTCTCTGTCTGGCTGCTAATAGCAGGCCTTGAGGTTAGATTGTTCATTCCTTGTATAACTGCAATCCTGTAATGGCACAAGGGGATGCCATTGTAAACCGCACTATTGCTGTAAACTATGTTAAAGTAAAGGTTTGAAAGTAAAGACTGAGAACCTAGCATAAATGTGGGCAAGAAATATACGAGTGGAGCACCCAGCAAAAATGGATAATGATACTGTACCTGTGGGTGAAAAGCAAAAGTGAAGCTCCAACAAATCCTCTTTTAAACCAAGACTTAATTAACCAAATTGGAACCAAGATGACCTAATTATAGAGGGAAAGACCCACACAGTGGGATTCTCATCATATTTATTAGATTCATGAAGCACAGGAAATATCTCTGGGATGTGGGTAAACTTCTGCTGGACTGAAAAAGGGTGGGTTCTGATGTCATTGTCCAATCCTAAACATATTACAAAGGTAAAGGTATTTAGAGAGGCATGCAGAATGTGTCAAACAGATGAGTTTCATTTCTCATTCAATTTCACAAAGAAAACATAAATTTAGGTCAAACAGAAGGGGAGAAGAATTTATAAAATTGTATTTTTTTCTGTGTGTTTTATTGACTTTAATCATTTACATGTTTTCAAATTTTTTCCAATAATACATCATTATATATATATATATATATATATATATATATATATATATATATATATATATATATATATATATATATATATATACAGAGAGAGAGAGAGTGTGTATGTGAAAGACATATGATTCATGAGCCTGATTGGCCAACTTTGATGCCCTTCCATTCATTATTTATATATATACAACCAGATCAGATCCAGAAATGTTTAATTATTATCAGAATATTACAAAATGTAACATCCATCCATCTTCCAACCCATTGAATCTGAACACAGGGTCACGGAGCCAATCCCAGGGCCAAACCACTGCAGGGCACACACACACACGGGGCAATTTTAGAATCGCCAATCCACCTAACCTGCATGTCTTTGGACTGCGGGAGGAAACCCACGCAGACACGGGGAGAACATGCAAACTCCACACAGGGAGGACCCGGGAAGTGAACCTGGGTCTCCTAACTGTGAGGCAGCAGCGCTACCACTGGTTCAGTACTACAGTTACTTTACCTCTACAGTTCAGTTCAGACGGAAACAGTGTTGACTTTAAAAGGAAGTGCAGCTAAGTTACAGTGTCTACTCCACAGAGTACTCTCCACATACTAAGGAAGAGCCCTACCAAAAGTTGTCTTCCTTCTTCATTGGTCTGTCTCGCCCAGAAAGGTGCTATATAAATAAAATTATTAATAATAATAATATTAATAATAATAATATGTAATGGATAAGAGGGACTCTCCTTAGATGTCTAGGTCTTCTAGCAAAGGCTCTGACTGCAGATGAATAACTTCGAATGATGAGCTCCTTCCATAATCCCCCCCCACAGAAGGTGACAAGTAATCCTAAACCAAATTTCGTCACTTCTCCCTCCCAAAAGAACATTTCCTTTCTTCTTTTTCTTGTTATATTCAACTTCATAATTCATTTTGACCCTTATTTGAGTTTCATAGATTCTTAAAGATCCAGATATTTAACAGATGCAAGCACTTATGTATAGGGGGGAATGTTTTAACCATTTCAAATGACTGATTTCGGGTAAAGAGCTGAGGCCTGAAGGATTTGTCAAGCAGGATAAGAGTAAAGTGTATTCTGGGAAAGCTTAAAGGCAAAGCAGGACCTTAGAATGTTTTGTATATTCAGTCTATTTGCATTTTAAGGTAGCTTTGATTCTCATGGGAATTGAACATGAGCTTGTGTGATAAATTTCGTTTTGAGAAACTGTAAAAGTGTTAGCTACTTTGCTAGCATACAGTGAGCAAATTGTATGTCCTTGATTTGGAAGAGTGGCTGCCTTTATTAGAACTTTTTTAATAAAGGTCTCTGTTCAGTTTTCAGTTTAGTTTAATTCATTTGGTGCTTTGTTGCAAAAATCGAGTGTTTGGTTCATTTGCTGCCTTTCAGACACTTTGAGATAAGCTATAGACACTTAAATGGAGCTTTCTATCTAATTAGCCTCTGGACAATTCCCAAGGTGCTTTGTCTCAGGCAAGAAATAAAGGCATTCATCCATTCATTAATTCACTCTCCACTGTTTATCCAAAACTAGGCATGGGGGCAACAGTCTTAACAATGAGGGCCCCCAAGCCACACTTACCAACTCATACTATGTGATCCCTTGACATTCCCAGGCCATCTGGAAGATATAATCCTCCCAGCAAGCCCTGGGGCCTCCTCTCATCTGATCGTGCCAGTAAAACCTCCACTGGGTGGCGTCCAGGAGGCATGCGTTTCATATACCTGAACCACCTCGATTGGATCCTCTCGATGCGGCTCTTTTTTCTCAGTGGTTATATACTCCTGCATTTCTGCACTTCTTGCTCCATCTCTAAGGACATTTAATCAACAATTATTAAACTGCCTTCTGGGACCAAATTAAGGCCATATGAGCTCATCCAGGTTGTATAATTCTTTGCATTATTTATATTTTGCTGCTATTGGTTCTAAGGCAAATAAATATCATAAGTATCATAAATATCAGCTTAAACTCAATATCCGATTATTAGTACTGCCAAGGGCTGGGCTTTCGATCTTTGTCATTCCTTGTTTAAACTCTTCTATTGGTGGTAAACTGTGTTGAAGTAAAGTAGTGAAAGTAGAAGACAGTCAATGAGAGGCATGCCATTACAGGTCCCTAAGGTTTAGTATGCTGGGTACAATAAGGACAGTGTGACATGTAAGATGTTATAGATAAAAATTACATAACTGTTTCTGACATTTCTTCTGATCCCCATTTAAGAAAAGAACCCAAGAGTCTAGTTGGTATCTTTTATGTTAGGTGTATGTCACAGGTGACCTGGTAACTTGATAAAACAGCTTACATCACCCATCCATAAAATTCCATCATCAGACATAAGAAAGTACCTTGGGATTAAAGATATTTGCCTGTAATCACCATTATGTCAGTAAAATAAAGAAAAGGTCGTTAATGTTTTAAAGAAGAATATTTTCTTTTATAGCATGTTCATGTTATTCTCAGGCAGCATAGTTGAAGCCCCATCAAAATGAGCCTGCTGGATTCCTGTGCACTTTTCATGCTTATGTCTTCTTTGGAAGTTTCACAATGCAGTTAGAAACCCACTTGATTTATTTATCAAGCTTTTATTCTTGGCAGATAGCATGTGTTTTGTTTCTCTCTCTCTCTCTCTGCTGAACTGTTTGAATACAGAATTAAATTTGTTAGAAGAGAGTGCTGTTGGAGTTTACATCTCAGTGTGGTTTTATTTTTAAATATGTAATGTGATTTAGATTTCTCTGTCACTGAAAGCTTTCAGTTCATGGGAGAATATAAAATAAAATGTGAGTGTTTCAAAGAAAAAGATAAATCTCTTGTCAATTGTAAGTTTTTAAGCAAAGTTGGTTTATACCAAAAGTTTGCACAGAACTTTGCTGATCCAAAAACAACCATGAAATGAATAAAACAAGCTTTGAGGATGCCAGTTTCTTCACATGCAGAGAATCAGCTTCAGAGTTGTACAAAATACATCGTGTTTAATGCCAGGGTTCTTTAGCAACCTCATGTTGAAATAATGAGCCCAGAAAACAGGCAGAAGTTCAGAAATGTTGTTTTTTTACTTTTTAAACTGAATTCAATGTGACAATGGATAAATGAAATGATGAGTTTGGGTAGAAAACAGTTACAGTGTGTGTACAATAGAAAGCCTTGTTTTTATGGCAGCACACAAAGGCACATGAAGACTTTCATAAATGATAAAAAACTTATGAAGATCTGTGATGAGGGCTTGGAAATGAAATAAAACAATAACATGGAGCTTTCGTATGAAGGCAAGAAGATAAGAAGATGTCACATAAAAATATCAAAATGTAAAATTATGGAGCTCTCCTATGAACGTGTGAAAGAGTGGAGATACAAGAATAAATATACTGTATGAAAGCTGGAGGATGTATTACGAAGGGATATAGTTAGGAAGACATTAAAGTTTATTATCGTATGAAAGGATTAATGTGTAATACAAAGACATAGGGATGCAATATGAAGGATGTAAAGATGAAAAACATGAAACCCTGAAAACGTGATGTGAAAGCATTAAAGCAAAAAACTATTTAGATGTGAAGATGTGCAATGGGAGCTTGAAGATCTGAAAACATTAAGACATTTTGTAAAAGCAGCAGGACGGGAGAAAAAGAGAATGTAAAAGTACTTAGATGAAAGCATATGGGGGTTTTCTATAAAAAGCTTGATTATACAATGCACGAGTATGAAGATATTAAAACAGGAGATTTATTGCTATGGACATTAAGTCATCTTAAGAGAGCAAGAAAATCTGATGACACTAAGATGTGTTATGTGTGATAAAGTGGTTCTGACTTCCTGGGTTCAAATTCCTTTCTTGGCTGCTGTTTGATTTTGAACATTCCTCTTGTGATTAGCGTACAGAGCAGAGCAGGGCAAGGCAGCAGAAAATGTTGGGCTACCAATCCGGAAGCCCCCATTTAGTCAGCAAACTGAAAAAGAAAGCAAAGTGACCAAAAAATCAGCTAATACTTTACTTCTCTTTCCCTTTCTCATATTTTGTAGAGGAGCTTCTTTAGTCTCATCTCCTGCTCAGAAATTAGGCACCACCTTCTGAGGTTGTCCGGTTTTATGATGCCTAGACTGGAAGTGGTGGGGCCAACTCTTGGCATTTCACTGGGCATCTTTTCAGGGATCAAAGGGAAGTTACTGTTAGCAACAGAGCCTCCTCTCCTCCCGAAGTGGCATTGCTTACCTTAGTTATGAAGATGACTCTCAGTCGCATGTATGTGACATTCTCCATGGGTTCTTCTCTGATGATTCAAATTATGCTGCCAAAGTCATGCTTGTTTGTTTAGCCAAAAGCTAAGTTGTTCCAATATTTCATCCAGAAACGTTTTAAGGTTGTGAAGTTTTCTGCTTCAACTACATGTCTTGGTAGATTGTTTTGAGATTCCCATAACTTTCAGAGTAAAGGAGTTCTACATGGCTGCTTTCAGTCCTAAAAGCACTTCCCCTTAATTTCAAGTGGTGTCCTCGAGTATAGGTGAAAGAATTCTGGTGGATCTACTTGTCAAGACCTTTGAAAATTTTAAAGATGATTGCTGCTTGATCTCTTCTGTCAATGCCTTTGAGAATTTTAAAGATCTAGATAGTTCCCCATGCATTCTCCTCTGCTTGACTGTTAACAGGTTTTTATTTTCTGAGCCTGTCACAGTACAGCATGTCCTTAAGTCCCAGGGTGCTCTCCCTGCACAGCTTCAAGTGCTGCTATGTCTTTCTTATTGCATAGTGACCAGATCTGCACACAATACTCTAGATGTGGTCTCACTAGTGCAGTTTCCAATACAAGAAGCCACAAGAGACAGCATTGGTATATACCAGCAGAGTTGTATATGCCAGCAGAGCTCAGAACAAAATGCCAGTCCATTGCACAGTCCGTGCTCATTTACACTCACACAGACACACACATTCAATCACACAGAGTCAAGTTACTGATTATCCTTCCATGTCTTTGAAAAACTCACTGAAGCACAGAGGAAATATACAAACAGACTGAGATGCTGGTAACGTTCATTAATTACTGTGCTCAGAATGTGAAATTAAACATTTTTATAATGAGTTCCTAATGTGTCAAGCACCACTTTAGTAAGGATGTTATAGTGGTTATTAATGCAGCTTCACAGTTGAAGAAGAGCGAGTTCAAATCCTGGCTCTGCTCTTTCATGGTTCACTACTTGGTCTTGTATATGTGAGTATGTGTGTGTGCCGGAGTGTGCCTTGTAGTGCAGTGGTCCTCAACATGTATTCCTCCATGTTCCCCAGTGTACCACAAGAACATGTGGAGGCCCCTTCACAAGCTCTCTTGTACTTTTTCTGCTGTCTTTACAAAGGTGCTTTTTGTTAAATGTACATGTATTAACAGAAGCATATTTGTTGGTAGTGTTGTTACACAGTCTCTGTTTATTTATTTTTTAAGAGTATAATACAAAATGAATAGGCCATTTCAAAAACACGTGTATGTTTAATTAAATAAAAGATATTTGTGCTACCACCTGGATTGCTTAATCATAGCCTAAAGTGAGTAGGCATTATTTTAGGACAAACAATAACCAGTAATTACCAAAATGAATTACTATTGATATTTTTGATTAAAAATTGCTCACTACTCGCTCAGCCCAAATATTGTTATTTAAGTTAAGAATAGAGAAATTAAGTATTTGTGAAAATAATAAAATCTAATTTTATATAACACACAATTATTCACTGCATACACTTTTTCATAATTTAACTACATAAGCTACTTGGTTACCGTCCAGATTCCGCACTGGAGTGTTTCTGTTAGCGATATTCACATTTAACACGAGTGGACTGTTCTAAGTCAGCAGAGTACGGTAAAGAATTGCTAGCCACAGAAAGGTGGCCAGTCCTGACAGCAGTACGGCCTTGAAAGGTGCAGCCGTGTGTGTGAAGTCGACATATTTCCTTCTGTCATATCTTTGGCATCATGTTTTAAGGTTAAATTTGGGTGGAGTGCTGGCTCTGAGGCTAAGGATCTGTGCTGGTATCTGGAAGATTACCGGTTTAAATCTCATTAATGGTAAGTGGGATCCTACTCTATTGGGAAAGGCCCTTAATTTGCAATTGCTCCAGGGGTGCTGTACAATGGCTGACCCCAAGGGGTTTGTGAAAAATTACTAATACTAGAAATTGCATAAGGCAAATACATTTTTAAAAAATAAATAAATGGCAGTGAGCCATGTCAGTATCTTTTCACTTTTTATTGCTGGGTAATTTCAAGGAGCCCTGTCCCATTCTAACTGCAGGTTAGTAGCTATGGTGGCCGAGTGACCACTAAACCCTGAGTTGCTGTGCGCATGTAGGGACTTAATCCAATCTCTATTTGGACATGATGTGGGCACTGGAGATGCATTTTAATGTCAGTTGTGAATGTCATCCAGCTATTTATATATAGAAACTACTGTATATATGAAGCACATATTAAAGGAGATCTTTGAGAAAACTAATAGCTATTGCAGTCCTTATGTAATATGTTTTGAATATTGATGAGGCGGGCTGCTTTACAAAGGTCCCAGGTTAGATCTGGCCCACAGGTCTTAGGTTTGACACCCTTACTACAGCTTGACTTTTAGTAATTTAAGTGTTTTGCTGCTGTGTCATAATCATCATCTTGCAACTGCCCTGGATGTTTATTGGGGCCTTTAAATGGGCTGCAGTCCCCCCTCCAGTTGAGGACCACTGCTGCAATGGACTGACAAACTCATGTACATTTAATTACTGCAGGACAGCAGACACTGCCAGATTTCAACCCTGAAACTGCATTAAGAAAACTCTAGAAAATGGAATGACAGATGGATAAAGCTTGATAGAGAAACGTTAAAAAAAAAAAGCTTAACATTTCCCAAGATTATTTCCTCACTTCATAAATACAACTTTTTCTTATTAGGTTTTTCATTTTTGATCCCGTTTGTCTCCAATTGAGATGCTTCTTTTGCCATATTGATGGATTGTTTTTCGCAGCCCTATCTGTCTGTGAATTTGCTGCTACAAAATGAGAGATCTAATCCTTCAAGCCCTAGTGATTTAAACAACTTTCATTTCATATGTCTCTGTTAATTCCTGTGGGGGCATATCTTCTTGAAACGCAACTGTGGTAAGTCATCAAGCCATTCCAATTGAGCTTGGGCTGAATGGGATTATTAAAAGCCCAGGAGCAACCTTTTTGTGATATGAAGTACTTGAAATTTATTAAAAATGTATTAGCAATACCTGGGGATTATTTGAAATGGAAAGTCATTTTCAGAAAAAAAGACTATATTAATAGTTGAGTTCTGTTCAAGAAAAAACACTTTATGTGTGTTTTTGCCACCTTATTAATAAGCTGGCTGAATATAATGTGTTGATCTATGG
The DNA here is from genome assembly GCF_016835505.1 of Polypterus senegalus. Lineage (NCBI taxonomy): Eukaryota > Metazoa > Chordata > Cladistia > Polypteriformes > Polypteridae > Polypterus > Polypterus senegalus. Next base: position 108,171,313 of record NC_053168.1, read on the forward strand.
CATTTTTTTATTTACCATTTTTTTCTGATTTACTGTATTACACTGTTTTAATCGTTAAATATCTACATTATCGTGACTCCATCCATCCAACCATTTTCTTAATTCACTCTTCCAGGACAGCAATCATCAGGTACAAGGCAGGATGTCAACAGGTAGTGGAACGATAAGAAGTATTTTTGCTAACTATAGATTAGATTAGATTAGATTAGATTCACTTTATTGTCATTACACATGTATAAATACAGGGCAACGAGATTCAGTTTAGCATCTAATCAGAAGTGCAAAGAGCAGAAGTACAATAAATATAATATGTGCATATTATGTACAGTTAAATGCGATATATACAGTTAAATACGATATGTACAGTTAAGAGCACAGTGAAGATGGGAATAGATATATAGATATATATAAATAGATATACAAATGTTCTAAATGCGGATGGCAAATATACATATTTTATAATATACATTTATGTACCTATACATGTATTTGTATGTACTATAATACTATATATATATATATATATATATATATATATATATATATATATATATATACATACAGATGTACAACATACAGGTGTGTTATGTATGTGCAGTAATAATATAAGTATTGTAATATATACAGATGTACAATATATGATATATGATGTACAATGTACAGGTGTGCTGTGTGTGCACAGGTATGTACAGATGCACCAATAGTGCACTAAAATGAAATAGCAGACTGCATTTTACATGTGGGTAGAAATTTTAGTTTATCTTGTATTCTAATTTTAAGCCAAACCATTGTACACCTGTGCCAACAAGACAGGCTGGCATTCCCCTGTCTTTTCAGTAGGCTACAGCTTGAAATTAAGCTGCTGGACGGAGATTTCAGGAATGCTTTATTGCTGAACCTGCAGCTGCATTTTGTGTTGACATTATTTTCTGTATACATTTCTGCTAAAGATGAGATCTGTGAAATTTACAATGGGATGACACAGTGGTAAGCTTTGTTAATAATCACGCTCCATCCTATATCTCAGAATGCTTCTCACCTTACACTCCAAATCACACTCTTAGATCTTCAAATGAGTGTCTGCTTAGAATTCCAAGAGCTAAACTAAAAAGCAGTGGTGAGGCGGCCTTCTGCTGTTATGCACCTAAAATCTGGAATAGCTTACTGATAGAAATTTGCCAGGCTAATAGATAGATAGATAGATAGATAGATAGATAGATAGATAGATAGATAGATAGATAGATAGATACTTTATTAATCCACAAGGGGAAATTCACATACTCCAGAAGCAGCATACTGATAAAAACAATATTAATTAAATAGTGATAAAAATGCAGTGCAAGTTAAAAAATGCAGGGTGGAGAGTGCAAGGCAGGTATAACAGACAATAACTTTGAATAATGTTAACGTTTACCCCCCCAGGAGGAATTGAAGAGTCGCATAGTGTAGGGGAGGAACGATCTCCTCAGGCTGTCAGTGGAGCAGGACAGTGACAAAAGTCTGTCACTGAAGCTGCTCCTCTGTCTGGAGATGATCCTATTCAGTGGATACAGTGGATTCTCCATGATTGACAGGAGCCTGCTCAGCGCCCGTCGCTCTGCCACAGATGTCAAACTGTCCAGCTTCGTGGCTACAATAGAGCCTGCCTTCCTCACCAGTTTGTCCAGGCGTGAGGCGTCCCTCTTCTTTATGCTGCCTCCCCAGCACACCACAACATAGAAGCGGGCACTTGCCACAACCGTCTGATAGAACATCTGCAGCGTCTTATTGCAGATCTTGGAGGATACCAGCCTTCTAAGGAAGTATAGTCGGCTCTGTTGGTACAGCACTTTGAAAAAGTGCTAAAAACTCATTACTTCAACATGGCTTTCTCATAACTTCATATTAGTGTAACCCTGATATTCTGTATATGCATTTAATTATCATTTTTATCAAGGCACCACAATCCGCTGTAAAAGAAGTAGTCTCAACACACGATAAAGATTTGGGGTAGCCACCCCTACACTGTCCCTGGCTGCAAAAGGGTAAAGACAACAAGAGAGATGTGCTCTCATTGAGTTCCAAGAGTGAACTGAAATTATAAGCAAAGAGGGCAGCTTTATAAGCCAAGAAGCGGAAATGATGTATTTAGTCTGAGAACCGGAACTGGAAGTGACGGTCAGTCTGGGCGGCGGAGCCAGAAGTGATGTTAAATCAGGCCGGTTTTCCCATATTTGGCCTGCAGAGATAACAGAGGCAGGTTTAGTGTACCCTGCCACCCCCTGGCCTGGCGGGTAATAACCTCCACTTGGTACACTCAGCTCCCTCCTAGTTGTATGTGTGTGACACCACACTAACCCCTACTTTCTCTGCTGTTCTTTTTCCGGTTTTCTGTGGTGGCGATCTGCGCCTCCACCACCCCAACAAAGCACCATGCAGTCCTTACATTGATGGATTGAAGGTCAGATGTCCACATGACCATCATTGTCTAATTCTTCCATGTGAACCCTGAAAATCATGAGGACTGATTGAGATCATTTATGTTAAGCAAAATGCTCAGTGAGGGCTGGGTGGTCATGTGGCTTCAGAAACCCTGCAGATTTTGGTTTTTTTTTTTCTCCTCTTGGCCATCAGACTTTACATTTCTTTGTTACTTAGTATTACCTAACCTTATTTTTATATTTTTCTTTTTTCTTTCTTCATCTTGTAAAGCACTTTGAGCTACATCATTTGTATGAAAACGTGCTATAGAAATAAATGTTGTTGTTACCCAACTCCATCAGGGATTTGGAACTCTGTTTTTCTATCAGAGTTCACCAGCTTCCTCCCACATCCATAATGCATGTTTGTTAGTTTATTTGGTGAATCTAAATGGATAAGTGAATGTGGAAGTAAGCATAGCAACGCCACGGGGTTCACTGGTGGTTCAGTTTGCATCAGATAATAAGTATATAAGGAAATATTTTGCAAGAACAGGCCGTTCAACTCAATATACAGCACCATCAGAAAGTACTCAGGCTTCTGTATGTTTTACACATTTTGTTATGTTGCAGTCCTATGCTAAAATCATTTTAATTAATGTTTTCCTCCTGTAAAATGATTTAAGAATTTTTTGAAAATGTATTAAAAACAAAAAAACTAAAATATGCCATTGACACAAGTATTCAGACCCTTTGTGCCTTTTTTTGGACCTTGGGCAGCATGCTATACCTAGATTTTGGGACTTTCTACCATTCTCTTTTGCAGATTCTTTTGATACCCCCACCATCTCCCGGGTCATGGACAACCTGACCAACAGACAGCAGTTTGTGAGGCCCCGGAACTGTGTGTCAGATACGTTGGGTTGTAATACTGGAGCACCTCAGGAAACTGTCCTGTCTCCTTTCCTATTTATCCTCTACACAGCAGACTTCCAGTATAATATCAGCGCTTGCCACATACAGAAGTTTTCAGATGACTCCTCCATCATAGGCTGCATTATTAATGTAGACAATTCAGAGTACAGGATGATTTTGGAGGCCTTTGTCTTGTGGTGCAGGGAGAGCCACTTACAACTCAACATCAGGAAGGCAAAAAAGCTGGTTGTGGATTTCCAGCATGTCAAAGAGACAACAACACAGTGGTGCTGTACAAGAATGGTCAGAGCAGACTGGACTTTCTAAGGAGTCTGATGCATGCAGCAAGCAGTTGTAAATATTCTATCAGCCCAAAGTATCCTGTGTGTTGTTCTACGCTGCAGGCTCCTAGGGAAGCAACTTGAGTTCAAAAGAAGCACAATGCCTGAACAAACTCATCAGGAAAGTCTGCTCCATCATAGGGCGAACCCTGGAAACAATGGAAGCTGTTATGTTTGAAAGAGGATGGTGTTGTGGACGAAGGTTCGAGACAACAGTAGGCAGACACCAATTCAAACAAGCAGAATTCTTTTTATTCTTTCTTTTCTTGGTGAGCAGAGAATCTGTGCAGACCCTGTCAGCTTGTCACTAACAGTTTGTAATCACAGACCCCTTCCTCTTTTACAATAGGCTTTTATATCCTTTTTGTCACATATACACTTACCGGAAAGCTTATCTTATAGTTGCAGCTTTACAAGCAGCCCTACCTTACTGGTGGAGTAACTTCTTCTTTGTTAACTAAGACGGGGTGCATCTTCCTAAGGCTGACACACCCTTCATCCACCTCTCCCCACTTAGCTTGCGGCTATTTTCTACACCTAGGCTCTAATGTTTAATAACCTTTAGCTTTCCCACATCACATACCTTAACAATCTTAATGCATTAATATGGTTAGCACAAAGAACTCTTATACTTGCAGATATATACATTTTCTTAGCATCAGCTAGTTTGCATAACATATTTTCCATCCATCCAAACGCACCCAGATAGTAATCGTCAAGGCATTTTAGATTTGTTTATCTAAGTACTGTGAACGCTGGCCCCGGCACAGACAGACGGACAGCATATTTTTGCCCAACACACTGTTTATTGACACACTATTTACAATATAAAAGTCCTAGTGCACACTCACACGACCCCAGTGCCTCTGCACCGATTTCCCCAAAGTCCAGGCCCACAGTCTCTTGTGCCTTCCTGGCCGCCTCCCGTCCTCACTCTCCAGTTCCGTCTCCTTCCTCCCGACTTCCACCTCTGACTGGAGGGAGGCGGCCCCTTAAATAAGGCTCCCGGATGAGCCCCAGGTGTTCCGCCCTTAGCCACGCCCAAGCGTGGCGGAAGTGTCGGCTGTCTTTCTGGCAGCTCTCCGGGTGCCACACAAAGTCCTCCCCCCGGCACTTCCTGGTGTGGCGGAAGTGTCGGGCTCCCGGGATAATTAGGCACTGGGGCGCCGCCTGGCGGTGGCCACGGGTCCCTGCAGGGCTGGGCTTCCATGCCCTGTACCCGAGGCCCCTGCCTAACCAGGACGGACGCCCCACTCTGTCTGGAGGAGGCACTCGCCCTCCTCCGGTCCTCAAGCGTCCGGCCGGGCTCCAGCCCCAGCCAGCGGACCGTGCAGGATAAACCCGGCATCGGAGCGCCGCCTGGCGGTGACCACGGGCCCCTACAGGGCTGGGCTTCCATGCCCTGTACCCGTGGTCCCCAACAGAACCAGGGACGGACGCCCTCGCGGTGTGGAGGAGGCACAAGCCCTCCTCTCGTCCTCCAAGGCGTCCCGGCCGGGCTCCAGCTCCGGCCGGCGACTGCATGGGATCAACCGGCATCGGGGCGCCGCCTGGCGGTAACCACGGGCCCCTACAGGGTAGGGCTTCCATGCCCTCAACCCGTGGCTCCCAACAAAACCAGGGACGGACGCCCCCTCGCGGTCTGGAGGAGGCACAAGCCCTCCTCACGTCCTCCTGGGCGTCCCGGCCGGGCTCCAGCCCCGGCCGGGGGCCACAGTACCAAAAGTTACATTGCACTTAGGTGTAGTCTCGAGATCTTCTTCTTCTCTTTTGGACTAGGTCAAAAGGCCCTCAGCCCAAGATTCTTTGTTCAACTACTATTTAAGATATTGATTCAAATTTTTATTATTCCACAGTGTCAATATTGGCTGCTATCATGAAAAGTCCCGCCATCCAGGAGGTGCTCTCCTGCAGCACTTTCAGCCATGGTATGCTAAGAAGCACCTCTGGGGTTCTTTTCTGCCCAATGCTATCAGACAATTCAAGGCTTCCTCCCAACATACTCTTTAAGTTAACTGTGAAATTCTGCACCATCTACATTATTTATTTAGTTATTTTTGTTTATTTACTTATTGATTGATTGATTGAAGGTATTATTTGTCCTGTGAGTCTGTAACCTTTTTTTTGTGTTTCTGCTGCTATATGCATGTGAATTTCTCTTTGGGATTAACACTAGAATTACCGAAGCCTACAAAACAACTTTGTAATCCCAGCCCACCTTAAATCTCGTTGCACATCTCCATCAGAGTCTTTTGTTTTGTAAATGCGTTGGTCAGCACAAGCAGCAAGCAGTTCAGCTCTCCCAGCTCAAGCCAAGGCTCCTTATCTGCATGTGAGGTGCCATGCATTTCATGTGTGTTCCGTGTCTACAAAGATCTGAGTAAGTGTAGGATGAAAGGAAATGTGAAGCAAGAAATGCTGAACACATACCTAAAGCAGAAACGTTTTCCCTGTTATACTAATAATGACGTGATGTGTATAATGTGTGAAAACTTTAGACCAAATATCAAATAAACATGTGCGCTTTTATTCAAGAATATAAACAAAGTAAAAAAAATAATTTGATTTATATGTTGCGGTCAATGAGTTAAAAACCTAAGCTCAAATGTCAATTGACAGGAAGTTGTCATGTGTTCCTGAATGGCCCAAAGGGTACCAGGTTTGAGTCTCGCCGTTCGGAGTATTGAGCTTCTGCTATTATTATTACTATAATATAAAAAAAAAAACATACATTTGATTTGAGTCTGTAACACCCAGTGTAAATTTTGGCTACTTGTAAAAGTTAGCGCTTTTTCTTTAATTATTCAGTTTTATTCTCTCAGTGGCGTTCACATGGTACAAAGCACTTGCCTCTCCTTCTCTGGGTTGATGCCGTTTATCTCCATTCTTTTCACAAGAGCAGTGATGACCACAGTTGTTGTTGTGGCTGATGCCTGAGACTATTTGTTGTACTGGCAATCAAAGATGACTGCTTTCTGGACAAAGGCAGAACCATACAAACTGACAGCTTCTTCACAGTGCTTTCCCTGGCTAACAGAATGCTGCACCATGACACAACTCTGCTTGGCACCAGAAGTATAATGGGACTTCCATCTGCAGTTAAAGTCACTTTAGGATGCGAGCAAATCGCCACGCTAGTGTTTAGATCTGGCAGTGCCATATGCCCAAACAGAAGAAGCCTTTGATTTTAGTCTGTAATAGCCAGTATAAAGTTTTGCAACCTGTAAAAGATATCACTGAAGGGGTATAATCAGACACACAAACACTGGTGAATCATGTCTTCTTAGTATCTTCTTGTCAATTGAATTTGTTATTCAGTTTTATTCTTGAATAAACGCACACTTGTTTCGCTATACCTTTGCTAAAGTGTTAATTTTATATTCCAGTAACCACTTGAATGAAATAGAATCCATATCTGCCTCTCTCACACATGCATATCATTAATTGAAAATGCTATGCCAGATCTTGCCTGTACTCCACGTTATGGTATATGATACTGGAAATGCAGGCAGAGTGGAGTACAGGCAAGATTGAAAAAAAATTTTTCAAATCACAACTCATGTTCTCATGTTCAAACGGCATAGCCAATATCATGCACCATAACACGGAATACAGACCAGATCGAAAAAACGCTATGCCATCTGAACATGAGTTGTCATTTGCCTGAAAATGACTGAAAAGCGACTCGCAGCCTACCGTCTGTTTATACTGTTTCAGACCATAGCTGACCCCTTTTCTAAGGTCGAGAATCTACACGTTGATGGTGCTGCTGCGCACACACCTCAGCCTTGGAAACCGACAGGAGACCTTCTGGCTGTATGCTGTGTTGCTGACAGAGGTTGTTCTGGAGTCATAAAATGCAATAGCGGATACTATAAGAGATGTGGCCAATTAATTTAGACTATAAGGGCTGTACTATGTGATATTTACTACAAATGAAATTTAATTGATTAAAAAATAAATGATGCATCTGATTACCTGTTTTTACATTCTGTTAATTATATTCAAATGAAGTTGTAACAGTCTCTGATACGCAATGCAACACACTTTCTGTGCTCTATAGAGCAGCACATTATTAGAGTGGCAATGCTTTCGATTTACATATTCATTCGCTGAAGGCACCTTTATAGCATTGTAGCATTGTCACCAAGTGCCACAACAGATCGATTCTTTGCTATTTAAATGGCTCTTTTTTGGTGACTCACTATCCTTAAAAGGACTGTTTGCTTTTTGCCGCACTAGTTGGAAAAAGCACCTGCGACTGTGCGGAGCTGCTGTTTTTATAGGCTCTCCAGCTATACTGTATATGATGCAATGCCAGCTCATCCTTTAGGTGATTCATTCCTGGTTGATGTAACTTGTCCGGCGTCATTGCAATAGCAATGTGTGTGCAGTTGACCGCTCCAATTACATTTGGAAAACCGGACAATGCTGTGAATTGCACTTTTATGTTTTCCAGTTCAACTGCGATGTAAGGAAATCTTATCTATCTGGAAGACAAGTGGATAATACCATCCTGTACAGCTGGCATGGCGCAACTCAGTGATGACTGAGAAATACCCGATTGGTCAGCAAAAACCCAAGAGTTGACAGAACTTGCAAAGGAGCAGGTAAAGCACAATTCCTCAAAGTCTGTCTTTGGAAATCTAAAACGACTAAGAAGCCAGTCATCATCATGTGCCAAGAAATCAGAATGATCTCTGACTACGCATTCTCTTCTGAACCTCCCATTTGCAATGTCCTCTAACAACGCTAAAGCAGCCATGGCAGGGTAATAGTTTGGCCATTCTGTGCACCATTACATTGTTACAGATTGATTACAATCAGGTGCCTTAAATTTATAAGTGATACGTTAATTTCATTATATTTGATAAATCCCCGTCAGGGATGTGAATCTAGAAAATAAAGGGAAACCACACAGGAACAGTAGCACTGCTTTGACACTGGTGCTGCCAGTTTGCAAAACCAAGCCAAAAACTTGCACACAGAATGGATTGAGTTAGCGTGAGAATGTGCATGGCTTTACACCAAGTTTAGTTTTTATACATCATGATGTGAGCATGGAAATGGGCGTACACAACATTTTTGTACATACGCACTGTTTATACATGAGGTTCCAGATGTTGTAAACTGGGGACAATGAGACATATTTTGGCCTTTTACTGTGAACTTTAAATTACGCAGTATCTGGAATATTTTATCATTATGAATGTAATGTCATTTTGGTACCATTCCGAGACCTTTGTTGTTCAAGGGATCTGCCATTCAGGCTTTCATTTAGGCTTTTGACACCCATTACTAACTCATAGGTGCATGGCGTGTGACATTGTAACGTTATTTCTTTTAAAGATGATGGCACAGTGACACTGATATCTTTGTATTTGATTTACTTCAGACAAAGTGTTGTCTTTCTTTAGAGATAGTTAGAGGCAATGAAATTAGTTGGGTGAAATCACCTTTTGGCATTGTTGGTTTGAGATTTAGTTGTTCTGTTTTCTGTCAGTTGTCTTGGCTTGCTTCTTTAACTGCAATTTAACTAACTCCCTATTTCTTCTTTCATCTGAAGTCGCACTTCTACATGTCTGCCTTGATATCATAACACCTGTAGCTCTTTAATATCTATGCGACCAGCCTCAACTCAGCTTTATTCCTAAACAGTTCTTGTTTTTTTATGGTTTTTAGCAACTGCTGGCCAAATCTTGGCAGCTGTCAAGTCTGTTTATCCTGATTTCATTACACATTTGCGAAGAAGAAAATTCATTCTCTCTTTAAGTGCTGTGAAAAACCTATTAAAATTTCAAGGAATTTTAATTTACTGAATGTCACATTTATTTATCAGAATGAGATAATCCAAGGATCTTGATACCAATGTGTGATAATACATTTGAATCTAACTGAAACTAAGAGTCTTCAAACATGGTTAGTAAAACATTAAATGCTGCCAAACCATTTAAAAACTCAAATAATTTTGATCCAGATATTTTTTTTTATTTAATAATCATATGAACTATGAAAAGCATTAAAGTGAAGCTTAAATTAAACACATCAATCTTTGGTAATAAATGATGATATAATGATTTCAAGAGAAAGATAAATGATAAGCATAGCTGTATTGATCCATTCATGTCTGCTCTGATTTTTCACATTCTGTGTTTTTATGAATCACAACCTCTCCAGGCAGAAATTGATGTAATTCAAGGACATATCCTACAGGAGGCGCTAGTCCTTTGACAGACATATTCATCCATCAACTCATTCTGACAGCAGTTTAAATCAGCTATTTGATTTGTGTGGTTAGACCACAGCAGTAAATTGAAGTTCCCAGAGTAAAATCCTGAGAAGCCTTAACTACAGCCTGGACTAGAAGTGGAGATCAAACGTTTCAGGTCTGTACCACAATGCCACAATTTCCATATTTACTGTATATGTGTTGTAAGTGTTGGAGTGGATGGACTGGCATCCCAACAGGGATCAAGGTTAATTCCCTACCCGACCAGGAGGCCATAACAGAAGGATGTGGATGTACAGCCATCCCAACCAGTTTGGTTGCTGGTACCTTTTCCAGTCTGAATTCCATAATGGAAGAACACAGAGAGGCTCTTCCTGGGGCAATGTAGCAATGCATTTCCCCTATACAAAGGGTACCAATATCACTCTGGCGGAACTCTCATTTGTAACGCCTGTAGGGTATATTGGAAGCTTTAGTCCTGAGAAGCAGCCCCATTGGAGTACTTCGGTGCCGCCATGCCGCCAAGGGAGCTGCAGGGGAACAAAATCCCTAATTAGGGTGACTTGCATATGGCCCAGAAGTGCTTCTGATGTGCAATGCTTGGGTTCCGAAAATACTCTTGGGTCCTCATCTGCATCAAGGAGTCAAGAGTCTTGAAAGTAGAGGCAAAACACTCATGCAGGAGTAGTGGAAGGAGATGGAAGGTGATGGGAATTGTGTGAGTTATTATTGAACTAAATTAACCTTGTAAAGGAATTATTGTACGTTAAACATTACTTTATTTTACCAAATTTGTGTTTGGCTGAGTTGTGTCTGGTGTTTGGGGCTCTGAGGAACCCCCTGGTATCACAGTGTATACTGTATTCATGTTTAAATATTATATTTCCACTGTATACTGTGCTACACATTAGCTGTGTTCATTTTAAGAGTTGAATGCTCTTACTAGTGTTTACCGTTGGCAATTCTTAGATTTAAATTTCTGCCTTGATTGTATTTCTTTTCAATTTCCAGTGTCATGGAATACGGAAGATTATTCGTGACAAAATAAAATGCACCATTTGCATATACATTACTTTTCAATCTAGTTAACACATTGGATTGCATTTCATTTTGGCACGGTTTTATGGTGTCATAATTGAAAACATATCAACTAAATGATCGCCTGCTTTTCAGTACACCTCACAATTTTTGTGTCAGTTTAAAATGTAATACAAAAGCAAATTGTATATTCAGTCCATATATCACATGTCATAACTAAAAGCAAAGCAGAATATTGCATTTTGCTTGGCAACAGCTCAAGTGTATTTCATTTTGATTTGAGACCATGCCAAAACTAAATGTAATCAGATGACCATTCAGCATCAAAAGGTGGGACAAGTGGTGTCAACTGTTGGGGGCGTCCTGTTTTCCATTGATAATGAACCTCAATTTGGATTAATTAGTCTATGCCAGAATTGTTCTTCCTGTTTTGGAGGTAATTGCCTTGAGTTTTCATTTGATGTTCTTAAGTCTTGTCCATGACTTCAATACACTTTAAGGTTTCTTGAATTATGCCTGAACCCTTGCATCCTGTATGTTTGAGTGGTTATTATTTTCAATTCTCCTCTGCAAATACTGTTTTAACACTGTACACCCTCTCGTGTTCCTTTCCTGCAAGGGACTGACTCAAAATTGTAGGCATCAGCTTGAACTTACGTTCTATTTTTTTTTTTATTAATTTTAAGCTACTTCTTTTTATGCCTTTGTTATTTATATTGATTTCGTTTTTAATTCTGTAATTATGTTCTCTCTATTTAAATGTTCTTCTGTTCCTTATTTTCTGTGAGTTTAGCCCACGAAGTCACTGTTCCTAACTCTGGCTATATAAGTGAACTAAGAAAGCTCAGGAACAGAAGATCACTCATTTATTGTGGAGTTTAGTGGGTATTCTGTTTACTGTGTTGGATTTTCTGAGTTTCTTGAGTTTTAAAAATTCAGATTTTTGGATAATGTTTTAGGACTTATTTGCTTAGGATTGCTTTTTAAGCAACTTCTTTGTGCCTCTTTTTGCTCTCTTGAACATTTCTTTGTATTGTGTAGTTTTCTGTGAATAATTCCTTGATGTATAAACATTTTCTGCTTGCCCTTTTAATTCAAACCAAAGGTTTACTGTTATCCCTCCTATTGTGGGGTTTGTGTTTATATTTTTGTGATGTTTATAGCTGTTTTGTCAGCACCCCATTTTTATGTCTGCTCTTGTTGAAGCCAGCTGGTAGTATTTATGGTGTGGCTGGATTAAGGTGAGTCTCTACTTGACAGACCAGTGATGGTCCTGCCCTGCTTGAATGGCAGTTGTTGGAGGCCTCACACCATTTTGCCTTTGCACACAACTCCACATCATAATACAGAGATTTTGTATCTTTTAGAGAGATATCAGTATGTGATAAGAAAACTGAAGTTGGCAGCATCCATAGAGAAAATAAACCTCTAGAGGCTTCTCAGGCTCAAAGTCAGACATGCTCACGGTCATGGAGACCTCAGACAACTGCCTGTCCAGCTCCCCCTGAGCATTCTAGAGTACCTTGTCCCCAGTGCTGCTTCCACCATGAACTTGATTAAGCATGTTTGATAAATGTTGGATCGTCGTATGAAGTAATACAGAAAATGAGTTAAGCCAAATATTTATTTTTTGTATTCCTTATTATTATTTTTATGGCAAAGTTTGGAAATAATTATTCACAAGAAAAAAGAGGCAGACATTAAAGACAGTGAAAAGTAAGATTTGTTTTTATAGTGTCTTTCACAGACAACTTTACCACAAAGCAGTTTATAAAATCAGAGCAATAATCCATAAAAAAATAAAGATCATACTTTAATGAAAGCCTCCAATGCATATTCCTCTTTATTATGAAATTATTTTACCAAATCAGTCTGCATTTTGTTTTGCATGTTCTATTGCAGAAAAGCACTGTGAATCACCACTTCAAATGCAATGAATTGATTCATAAAGAATAAAAGTTAATCTCATGGCAAAAAATAACCAGAAGGCTAATATGGAAGATGACCTGAAAATCATCCAAACATAAGGCACGCACTCCACGTGCTCTGATGCCGATGATTCAAATCTCATTCTTTTAATGGATAATTGAATACAAGACCTGCATGCTCTATTGTGAGCATTCAAAGAACCTACAATTTTCATTTTGTGTGCCTCTGATCAGAGCTTTCTTTTTCTAATTAGCAGTGGCTTTGGGGAAGCAAATGGCAACAAATTGGCAAAACAGAAAGGAAGTTGTGAAAATCAAAAAGTCTCATTTACTGCTTAGGCTTTTTAGTGTTGGTGAATCTGAAAAAGTCCGTGAGGTGAACTGCCAAAAACATTACTAGTTAGGGGGCCATGCTGCAAAACAAATTAAGCCATCCTGATCTTATTTAGGGAATACACGTAACAGCTGACCACCAGACCCAGTAAGATGACATTTCCATTCACTGTTATCCTTTCCTTTTATCAACCAAACAGTTTTGATACCACAAAGAGAAGGAACACTAATTAAAATTAATTCAAAGGAAGGATAGCTTGAATGAGCAGATGCCCGCATGTTGTTGCTTTTTTATGTCATATTCAAATCCTTAACTAACTTTAAATATAGAGGAATGGAAATGATCCATGAAGCTGACTCAGAGCCAAAAGGCATAACGTTGTTGAATAATGGTGTAACATACACACATAGTTACCACACAATAAATATACACTCACAACACACACTCTTGTGAGTATGCATACAGACAACAGCAAAATGCTTGAGGTGTGAACTCATGTTGTTATATCTTACACTCCATACCCATCTTTATGTCTTCAGAATGTGGGTAGAAGTCAAACATCCCAGGCAATCTCTATGTGACCTCAGGGAGAGCAGAAGGAGTTCACAGATGTCAGCTGATCATCACACTTTTATTGTACTTTCCCAGAATACATGAGCAAAGGACTCAGTCTGCTCCATGATCACATTCATCCAGTGATATCTGGTCTCTTTACATATACTGATTCACATAATACCAAAAAATTTAGAGGAAGAATATGAAAACTCCATAAAGACAGCACCTGCAGTGGTAATTGAATGCCAGTTCTTGGATCTGTGAGACAGTACAGCCAACAAACATGAAACTACAGAAAACAAAGTAACTTTACCTTACCTCAGTAATCCCTGTTTCTAGAAACCACGCAGAAGGCTACTGAATAAAACAAGAAGTCCTGTGGAGGGTTGTTATGTTTATCATCTCTCAACAAACTTTAAAAAGGACTGCACTGTACAAACAAGAAGAGAAAGCAAAATGTTTTTCTAACTTCAAGACCTGCTGTTCACAGAAGTACAAGAGGAACCAGACTACTGTTATCTTCAAAGGTAAAAGACTATAATGAAATTTGATAAAAGTAATGGCAACAGCCAACAAGTATCGTGCAACTTTCTTGTGAAAGAACCACAACACAGGGTTTTGAAAGAAAACTTCCATCTGATAGAAAAAGTAGTGGGAAACAAATGAGATGAAAAGCTCTACAGAAATTGAAAAAGTATCAAATGATGATGTGTGAACATTTGGGATACACATCAATTCAAGACATATTCTTACTGTACATGGTTACATTGACTGCTCTTCACAAGACATATACAGTGTTTTTCTGTCTGGCTGGGATGCCCATGAGGTGAAAATATAGGAGAAGGCAGGCTCTTTAGTGCACTACCTCCCCTGAGGTGCCAGATGGCAGCCCTCAAAACCAGGGTTGCAGCAATGCCATGGTTTCCCACAGAGCATCACGAGGACTGGAGTTCTTTGATTCAGCCCTTTTGAGTGCCGTGGGTGCTGCTAGGGGGTGCTGCAGGGACTGAAGAGCCCCACTGTTGTCGGGCTTCGTCTCACCTGGAAGACCATGCTTACAGGATAAAAGAATCGCACTGCCACTGCTCCAGGAGCCAGAGTCAGGAGAGAGAGAATGACTTTTGCCAGTGAAGGAGGAGTGAAGGCAGAGAGAGAGAGAAAGACAAAGAAAAAAGAAAAAAAAAAAGGCATTAGTGTGTGCTATTGGAGTTGTACTGTACTTACTGTGTGGAAAAACTGGGAAGCATTTCCCACAGCAAATAAAAGTCTGTGTTGTGCTGGAACTTGTGTCTGTGTCTGTCTGTGTCGGGTTTGGGGAGATGATGCACCCACTGCAGACCACGTGCGAAAAGTACAAGGGGGAATATCAAGCCAAATTTAGAAAGTGGGACTTATCAGAAAATGGAACAAACCTTAACAAAACTGATAATGTTATTTCTTAATGTAGTCTCCACCCTTGTCAAAGCACTTACACCATCTGCCTGGAAGTGCCAGGGTTCCAGAAGAATAAAAGGTTTTGTCCTCACAACCACTCATGCACCATTTTCTTCACATCATCTGTTTTGAATCAACGACTACCCAGATGTTTTTTTAGTGGTCCAAAAAAGTAGAAATCACACAGTGCAAAATCTGGCGAATAAGGAGGATGTGGTAAAACCTCAACACTTTCTCCAGACAAGCCTTGGTGTTCTTAGCAGTGTATGGGCAGGCGGGTAGGCATTGTCTTGTCCTTGAGACAGCAGTCCCCGCCACTTGGATCGAATAGCAGGCTTCACATTGGTCTCCAGCAAGTCACAGTAACTTGCACTAGTGACTGTAGTACCCCTCAGCATGTAGTGTTTGAAAAAAACTCAGGTGCACGAGTGGTTGCAAGGACAAGACAAAAACTTTTATTCTGCTGGAATCCAGGCACTTCCTGGCTGTTGGCGCAAGTGCATTGCGAAGGGTGGAGCTTACATTGAGAAATTACTTTAGCAGTTTTGGTAAGGTTTGTTCCATTTTCTAATAAATCACATTTTCTAACTTTGGCTTGACTCCCCCCTCATACATACTACAACAGCCATGTCTTGTCTATCCATCTATCCACATGAAGGAACCTGACACACAGAGGTCCAATTTGTTTTTTATTTTGCGCATAATTCTTCAAAGTAATTTGGTGGGACAGTTTGATTTCCATTGAGATATCTTGAATAGAGTGTGATTTACACATTTTTTTATATCTCAAAGCCATTGTGGTCTGCTGAAAAGAGCAGAAAGAAATTAACTTGCAAAGTTCTTAAACCATGAAATCAAGTCAATCGATCATCAAACCAAAACAAAACCCTAAATCTTTGTCAGAAAAATGTTGCCAATGAATCGAAAACCAGGAAAACCAATATAGAAATGTTAATGTTTATCTGTTGTCACAAAAACAATCACAAGACATGAAAAAGGTTTGGGACAGCCACCCATGTATTATGCCCTGGCTGCAAATGGGTAGTTTTGTTTGAGTTCTTCACAGGTGTGAGTCCAAAACAGAACTGATTTGAGCAGGGCCGCTGCTGGCCAAATGGGTGCCCTAAGCAGAAATTTACTTTTGTGCCCCCTCTCCAAATATTACGGAAGTAAAAATAAAATAATAAAAAAAACACCTACTATAGGGGCCAAAATAGAACTTTATTCAAATAAAAGTAAATACATGAGGGCGCGCGCATCATCACGTGTGCTTAGCCTACTCTGCGTTCACTGTAAAATGCAATATATACGTTTAGATTTTTGTTTATTTGTATATGTATATTATTAATATTAATTTATTATTAGGGGCGGCACGGTGGTGCAGTGGTAGCACTGCTGCCTCGCAGTTAGGAGACCGGGGTTCGCTTCCCGGGTCCTCCCTGCGTGGAGTTTGCATGTTCTCCCCGTGTCTGCGTGGGTTTCCTCCGGCGCTCGGTTTCCTCCCACAGTCCAAAGACATGCAGGTTAGGTGGATTGGCGGTTCTAAATTGGCCCTAGTGTGTGCTTGGTGTGTGGGTGTGTTTGTGTGTGTCCTGCAGTGGGTTGGCACCCTGCCCGGGATTGGTTCCTGCCTTGTGCCCTGTGTTGGCTGGGATTGGCTCCAGCAGACCCCCGTGACCCTGTATTCGGATTCAGCGGGTTAGAAAATGAATGGATGGATTTATTATTATAATATATAAAAATAATTTGAGCAGCTGAGGTGGTGCCCCCCTGGGAGTTGGTGCCCTACGCAGACTGCATACTCTGCGTATAGGGAGCAGCGGTACTGGATTTGAGTTTGAGAATATGGTGGCTTTGAAGGCCAGTACCGGAAGCGACGTCATTGGGAATAGAACTGGAAGTGATGTCATTGGGGCCTGAGGTGACGTTATCCATAGCGCCAGACACGGAAGTGCCGTCTTCAGGACCGGAAGTGACATCACCAATTGACCCTCCCCCCAAATCCCCCCCACCAGCCCACAACTGCCAGAAGTGATGTCTTTGATGGTGCCAGAACCGGAAGAAATGTCATTGATGGTGCCGGTACCTAGTGGGATTTCCCGTGGGTGGTCTGCAGATGATTGAGAGAGAAAGTTAGTGCAGCTCGCCACCCCCTGGTCTGGCATGGTACTAGTATTATTCAGGCTCTTCAGCTGCCTCCCATTCACACGTGTGTCACACTGTCAAACTTGGATATAGAGGAAGTCAACGGCATGACCCTTACATTGTTGCACTGCTGACCCGATTACCTTAGTAATGCCACAACAAGAGTACCACAAAATATCAACACCTGTAAAAAGCAAAATGGCATCAAAAAACATGGAAATAAATTTGAACAATGTCAAAATTCATGTAACAAATAAAACCAACATCAGAATAGGATACAGCATATGAAAATTAACATAATTTATAAGTAATTATTATTAAGCCTCCAAAAAGAAGTAAAAAAAATTAAAAAGAATATAATCACAACATATCAGTGAATTTGTAACCTCATCTATCGTAAAACATTACTTCAACTACAAATTACTTTACTGTTTTAATTTTAGCTTAGGTTACTATTTTGACAATGGCTCCTGGTGGAAAAACAGTGAAACATGTGCAGTTATGTGTGCTGAAGCAAATACGACTCACTGGGATATGCTGGGGTGTGATGAAGGTGGGGATGGTGATAACCAAGTATTAGTATAATGTATAAAAAAGGAATGACATTACATGTGCATTTATTAATACAACTCACTAACAATGATATACCATCTTTATTTGATGTAATGGTAATGATGTTACTTAATTATTAATCACCATACAAAGTAAATAATGTCCTTTTCTGGACTAGAATGTGAGGTGGTTCTCATTTTATGCTAACTGTCTGGCTTCTACTACTTCCTCATCCCGCACTCACCACTGTGGCTGCACAGCGATTTGCACCAACTTCAATCACAGCAACTCACTTCTCCTATTGCTTGAAATCAAAGTGAGTAAGTGACATGATGTTCATGTCCATAAAAGTAAAAAAATAAAAGCAGCATAGCTGATGTAGAAATTTGTGAAAGATGGCTTTGTGACATTTTAATGCTACAGCAACCAAATGTGAACTCATTATTTTCATTACACTGAAAACAACCACACACTGCAATTATCTAAAGATTATAATGATTTAAAATTTCTCTGAAACTGTAATTAATCAGAAAATTACAGCTTTGATGTGCTATCTATTATGTGTGGATACAACCAATAATTTTTTCAGACAAATTTAATCGTTCTTCCGGTACTTCCTTGAAAAATATGTTTGCGAAATTAGAACTCCAGTTAACCACAGACCCTTTATATCAAACAAAAACTAACAATAGTGCATGAATCTTTCATCATTTGTGTCTACGAAAGCAATTTCAGCTACATGATGTTGTGAAATGGTCTTATGGACACGTTATGTGCATGTTATGTAATTGCATTCTACTGCCACTATTACTTTTTTAATATGACTTGCTGTAGCAAAAATATGTAATAAACAAAACTGAGAATAAAACTCTTTGATAAATGTCTAGAAAATGTAGAAAAACCAGCAAACCTAGTTTATGAATGCATGTGAATATTACACCATGCATTAATTTTTCTCACTTGTTAATTCCTGCAGCATCCAGTTCAGGGTAACCGGGAATTGATGTCCATCCCAGAGTTCAAAAAAGGATAATTCCACGATGGACCAGGGGATGGCAAAGTGCACTAATCCTTTCTCTTTTTCCTTTCCAGACCAAACACGGGAAATTCTGCCTGGTCTTGAGGACGTCACTTCTGGTTCCGGGCCCAACAATATCACTTCCAGTCCTTGTTCAGACAACATCACTTTCGCTTTCTGCCCAGATGACGTCATTTCCTCTGCCCGGCTTTAAAATCGCCATTTATTGTCTGCCTACTAGTTCTGTTTTGGATTGATGTCTCTAAAGACTTGCAAAACTAACTTTTCATTTTGACAGCCAATTTCAAGTATATGGGTAGCTGCCCCCAAATCCTTTTCTGTGTGGTCTTAGACCTTTCACAACCTACAAAGCAGAATAAGCAACCTTGGATGGGACATCAGTTCAAAATAGGCTCCACTCACAGACACAAGCACACCTTCAGAAATGGCAAAAAAAGTAAAGTGCCCCAAAAGAAACCCATTCATACACTGCAACAACATGCAAACTGCACACAGACAGCAGTCAGGCTTGGGGGTCTAGCCTAGCCTCCTGGAAATGGAAGGCAGAAGCACTGACCACCATGCCAATGTGCTGCAAATTACACAATTCTTTTTTAAATGGATTTTTTACACAATTACATTTTAAAAATAAATCTTTCAAAATGGCTGATCATTGAAAGCTGTCAATTAATTTAATCAGGTAGTAGAATATCCTTGATTTAGTCATTCTTAATTGTACCGTTCGAATGTAATCATTTCTTGACAGTCACTTGTTCATTTTACAACAGCAAGTTTTAAAACTCACTCTAAGTTGTGAATCCACGTGTGCTATCTGCAATATCAATATTGAGCTGTTAGTAATTAGAGAGAAGAGTGTATCTCTGAATGTTATCTTTATATATAAACGTCTATGTGTGGAAGTGTGTGTGCCTGTCAGTCTGTCTGTCCGGCCCGGAAGTGAGAGGTAGAGTCGAGGTAAGGGCTCCACCTCCGAGGATACACAAGCGAGGCCAACACATCAGGAAAATGAAACCTCTGAAGAAAGAGTCACTCGCTTAGCCTCTAATATAGAAGCAAGTGAAGCACATCGGTAAAACAGTATCCCTTTCACTTTTCATTCGGCCGCTAATACACAACCTCCTAGGAGAGAGATGTCCAGAGTAGTTCATTTCAATTACCTGATATCTCTACATTTCAATTTTTTTTTCTGGTGATTTCAATAGCTTCTAGGACCCTGTGCTTTTTATAGCACAGGCTTACACAGCTAGTTTTATATAATATTATTTATAGAGCACACCATAACAAGGAGCTTTCAATAGAAAACAAAGGTATATGCAGTCCAAAATAAAAATTGAACAAATCAAATTCAATTACATGTTAGAGCTGAAGTGCATGTACAAAAAATGAATAAATAGTTGAGTGGAGTAAAGTGTCTGAGATGACAGTATGGTAGTTTTAGGATTAGTTAAGTCATTGCAGAAGAATGACATAAGAATACAGTTACAGTCGAGCTGACAGAAAGGCTAGAGCTGAATAAGACCGTGACAAGCTTACTTCACATACCATATAATGGGTAGCTAACTGCTAACAAAAAGAAGAGCTCACCTTTAATGTTGCTGCCTTGACTGCTTCAGGGAAGTCCAACTGGTCTAAATGGCACTACAGATGGCAGAAATGGTCAATTAGAATTCTACTGTGCCTCACCGACAGAGTCTGGACAACATTCCCAAATGTTAGTTTATCTATTTTTACGAGTATGTGTACTAGAGAAAGGATAACCCAATCACCTGTGTTATTACTTGATAATATGAACTGTAATGGAAACTTATTCTAAATACACTGCGAGTCAATATTCTGTCCTGATTAATTATCGAATTTTTAACAACCTCATTCTCAGAGAATAGCACCTACTAAAAGAAGCTAAGCCCATTCTTTCATTTATACATCCCTTCCTCCAACCCAGGCAACTATTTGTTTTATAAATTAATTTAATCTGATTTTAGGCTTGTGGAGAGCCAGAGATTATCCTGACATTCATTCTGAGCTACTACACCAAAAATGTATATTTTTACAAATCTGTCATATTTTAAAAGGTCTACAAATTTCAGTGTTTTCAACCATTCATTTAAAACAGAGAAATCTTGCGCCATCTGTGCATCTGCAGTTTTAATTTTTAGAAAAATCTACAGGAGTCACTTGTCAAAAGAGGTCAAACGCCCACTGAATGACACCTTAACTATCTTCAATGTTATCATGCACATGAGTAGTGCATCTCTTATGGATACCTGCTGTGGAATCTATTCACAATATAGCACAAAAATGGTTGTAGGCAACCAAAAGAAAAAAAAAATACAAACACAAAAAGGCCAGACCTGCCCTGATTTCAGGTTTGAGACCTGTGGATTACCTACACCCCAGGAAGCCAAGCCCCAACTTAAATGACAGCCTTTAGACCTACACAGGCCCAAAACTACAACTAAGGTGCCTTTAACTCTTTGAGGGTGAATATTTTTTCAGCAGCCGGCAAAAATGCGCAGCCACCGGAACTAAAGGCGGATCCGGTGAGACAGCAAAGCAAATTTGCGAAGCAAAATACTCCATAGGCAACATTTTCCCTATTATTGCTGAATCTTAATCTGTCTTATCGCACTCCGATTTTGATACGAGGGATCAGGAGATCAAAAGTGAAAGTGATGTACCAGTATCAGCTGATCGTAGTGCTGAATGCGTTTATGTAGCAGCCAGCAGCTGTATACTACTATACTGTATGTTGTTATAAGTCGACACCCGCCTTAGAAGAGCTAAAGGTCAACGCCTGTAAATGTCCATAATAGAGGGGTAGGGGAAACTATAAAATACATTGGTGCAAAATAAAAAAGACAAAGTTTCTTTATAATTTTAGGAATTTATTCAAAAGATTTCAACTAAAATCATAAGAAAGGCAAGGCAGGGCAAAAGAAGCAAAAATAGGTTTGCTTTAAAGGCAAAACCTAAAAGCAAACCAATCCAATAAATCACAAACAGTACCTTTAAACAATGCAGGGGTCAAAGCCAGGAAATCCAAACATCATAAATCAAAGGACAGGAATTGAAATGGTGAAGCTGCTGTAACCTCAGTTTCTTTGTCTTGTATAAAGCTAGAGCTGAGATCCTGTTGTAAAATCAGGTCATCCCACCTCTTTGTGCTCCACATACAGACACCTAAGTACATAAAACATAACAGAATTAATAAACACCTAATCAATAAAAAAGGAGATTAAGGGGTGACAAGATTGAAGTGTTCAAATCATCATAACTCAAAATACAGGAATAAAAATGGTGTTTTTATACAACTGGGGCAGATCACCAGCTTCAAAATCAGGTGATGCCCACCTCTTTGGACTCCACTTACTGACACCTAAGTACATAAAACATACCAAAAAAGTTAAACACCATATCAATAAGAAAGGAGATTATGAGAAAATTATAAAAGGAGTTAGTACACTGTAAAAAAAGTCAATAAATTTAACTGTAAAAATACTGTAAATGTAAATTTCTGAAAAAAGTAAAGTTACCCTATGTTCTGCTGAACATTACCTTTATATCTTAAACAATATATTTCATTATTTATTACAGCCCAGTTCTGTAAAATCGATATTTTTCTACCTTCAAAGCTCTGAGGCTAGGGATCTGCACTGGCAATCAGAAGGTTGCCGGTTCAACTCCCCGTAAATGCCATTAGGGACTCTGCTCTGTTGGGCCCTTGAGCAAGGCTTTTAACCTGCAATTGCTGAGCACTTCGAGTAGTGAGAAAAGCGCTATATGAATGCAAAAAATTATTATTATTATTACATACCGTTTACTGATAACATTAAAGTTACACTGAAAAAAGTCGCTGTTAATTTTACATTATAAAACCGTTAAATAGCGAAAGG
The DNA here is from genome assembly GCF_016835505.1 of Polypterus senegalus. Classification (NCBI taxonomy): domain Eukaryota; kingdom Metazoa; phylum Chordata; class Cladistia; order Polypteriformes; family Polypteridae; genus Polypterus; species Polypterus senegalus. The sequence goes on from NC_053168.1 coordinate 108,194,115, forward strand.
AAACAACTGTAAAATGTAAAACGGTAAAGCGCTGTTTCAGTAGCACCAAGGTTATGATATTTGCATAAGAACACGCCCCCTTTTACCATATTGTTCTAGTGAACCGCATACCTTTGAACAGTAGCGAAAAAAAGTAAACAAAGTTAGCAGACTTATTTGTCCCTGCGTTCTGATGGTTTTTAGAAGTTATGGAAGCTGACTTATGGTGGGCATTTGATAAGCCAGCACACTGGTAGGGCACCATACACCACAAAAGCAAACTTTTACTTCTCCACCAGACAATCTCACATAACTTTTTTAAACATTGAATAGTTTTTAATATATATAATTAAATGATACATGTTTGCTATTGGTTGTTGTTACTTTACTGATGCAAATTGTGAACTGGTGTGTTTGATCCTGACAGTATTTTCTAATAGTTTACTGAGTAGCATATTTATTACAGTGCATGGATATCAGGTTATAGTTAAAAGTTCACTTCTATTCAAAAGTGTTGTAAAGAAAAAACAGCTATTTACTGCAAAGTTATACTGTAGACCTAAAATATTGTCACCTTCTTTTTTACGATAAAGTTCTAGCAACCACAGCTGCCATTAATTTACCGTAAATTTAACATCATTTTTTTACAGTGTACAGTGGTTTGAATCTGTTACTTTAAAACGAGTTCAACAATAACAGGGATACAGTGAGAAACTTGAGAAGGGTAAATATCGGACAAATGTTAGGAATTTTTCTTCACACACAGACCCCTGGACTAAATTACCAAGTATTGTGGTAGACAGTAGGACTTTAGAGACCTTCAAACTCAGACTTGATATTATTTTGGAGAAACTAAGTAGATAGGGTTGGCAAGCTTTGTTGGGCTGAGTGGTCTGTTCTCTTCAACATTTATCTAAAATTCTAATGTTCAATAAAAATGAGTAGATTACATAAATACAAAAAAATCAACAAAAGCAGAATTAATAGCATAATGTGAAATGTTATATTTAAATAATAACAAAAAGATTAAATAAACAAAAAAATAACTTGAGCCAGGCTAACAAAACTGATTAAACAGGAACCCTGGGGAAGGTTTTAGATGTAACACCATCACTTATCCATTTTCCATTTTTGCCATCAACCAAGGAAGATCAGGACCCAGAAAATATTCAATGACCTCACCTTGGTCTCTGACACTATTTCTGCCTGTTTTAGTCCTCACCAGATAGGATTTGCTGGCTTGTCAAGATTCGGTGATTCCACTGTCAGAATATGTTGCATATGTTGACTTAGAAACCACAATTCACACTCAAGTGCATTTTGGAAGCTGTAAGTCTTCCATTGTGTCACGTTCTTCAGGGCTGTAAAAGGTTTTGCCATCAAGTTGGGGATTCAGTTGTATTTAATAACCATCAATACAGTAAACAACTATTATTACTAAATGGCCTTGTATATATTAGTGTGGTAAGAGTAGCACAATGATGTTAATCGATTTGGCCATTATAGAAGTGAGCAGCAAAGGTAGGGACAAAACTGCTTAATGTAGATCTCAGCTTCAAAAATATAAACAAAAGTCAAAATACAGAATGAATCTGATTAAATGAAATGATTAAATGATGATATGATGAAATGAAAAGTGCACAATACTACTAAGGAACTCACCTATACATACAGAGGAGGGCAAAGGAAGATACAATGAAAGCTTCTAGTAAACTGAGGAGCAAACCTAGTAAAGTAGTGAAAGATCATGAGAGCTGAGTCTTCTTTTGTTGATAACACTGTGCAAAATTCGGAATCTTGCCCTCAGCAAAGACAAAATCAAAGAGATGATTGTTGACTCCATTGACCATCTGTGGTTCTGTTGTAGAGATTGTAAATGACACTAAGTTTCTAGGGGTACATTGGACTGTTGAAACTTCTTGTTCACAGCACAAGTTACAAACAATAACCACACCAGGCACTTTGAGGTGTAACAGGAGCCGTTGTGTCACTTACAAATATGTCATCAACTATACCCTTGAATCTGTAGTAAATTCAATAATAACCAACAGGCCTCTTGCCAGACTAAAAATTGTATTTACTGGATTTCTTGTAGGTCTGGCCAATATCATAGGTGAATCAGGGAATTGACAAGCTGTTAAAATCAAATCAAAGACCTTGCAAAAGCCTACTGTGGTTGAGCATAACCACACTGATCACTCTGTGCTCTTTCAAATGGCTTCAAAGACACTTTTCAAATAAAAACAGAAGACACCTTCATTCTCAGCCTGGGATCACATAGTTCTCCACGTCTTAATGACCGACTACTGTTTTAATCTCTTCCTTCTTATTCTCTAATGGCAGCTTTTTCACACCTAATCTCACCTTTTCTCCTTTCATCTGCCCTGGTTTTGTCTCCTCCTATATATGTTGTCTTCTCTTTAATTTTCTGTTGCATATCAAAATATTGTGTCTTTAACCTTTTTCCTTTTTAGCATGGAAATAACTTTCAACATTTTTTTTACCTTTGCAGATGCATGCTAACACAAAATACACTAACTACATATGATATTGAACTGCTTGCGTCAAGAGCGTCTGTTTATACTTAGCAGCTCAATTATTTTATTACTGGTGGCTGCATACTCTTCCAAATTAAATGAACATTCCCTTAATTTCTACTAGTTATTCTGGACTGTGTGCTTTACTATATACTTGGTCAACTATTAATTGATCTTAGAAATTATGAAGTCGTGGCCTGGAATTCTATGTACTGTTTCTTTTCCAGACTAAAGAATTGTGGTTCTCTTAACATGGCAGAGTAGAATTTATCATTGAGGTGAAGGGTTCCCCCTAGGTGTCCATTTCTATACAGCTTCTCAGTGCTGTTATCTTTCTTTCTGGAGCACATTGGTCAGAACTTCACATAGCTCTTGCATGTGTGGGGTAGGAATTTTAGCAGAATGTTCCATTATTTGTCTTTAACAGTTTTTATGTTATAATGTTAACATGTTATGTTAATATAAACCCTATAATCCCTTTAAAAATTTGCTTCTTGAAAATCAGCATCTTGTAATAGTATTTATTGTTTCTAATTCCCTGTATGTAGCACTTTTGACGAGAATGGTTACTGTAAATTAATTTTCTGCTTCCAAATACTTGCTGTCCCTGATGCAACAGTGTACTTTGCAGTTTTTAGAAGTTAATTTATATAATGCAATAATTTTAAAGATACACACCAAAAAAATCAAGTTACCTGTGTGGACACCATTTATTAATAGGTGCTGAGTGAATTAAGCATTTAAGCATATAAATGGAAGACAATACAAAACTGATTCATCTTCTATCAGAAGTCACTTTCCTTTATAATTGTTGGACAACTAAACACTATGCTGGTCACCTGGGCTTCATCAACGTCTACTGGACAAGTAGGTGGACCTTAGTAATTTTATTCACTTCTGGGGAAAAACAGAAAGGCTAATTTGCTTTTGCTGACCCCTCCTTCATTTTTCCCATAAAGGCAGGCTGGTGATCACACACTTTACATTCATTCGATTTTGATTTAATGTAACATCTCCTCTCTTTGTAGAGGCTTGGCTCCTTTCTTCAATTCCTATAGCAAAACTGCTATAGAAATAACTATTTTAGCTTGACCACTCCTAGCATAATTAATTATTAGCTAGCAGAAGGCATGGGTTTATCCAGTGCCCGAGGCAAAAAATGGATAACTATGCTCATTAATGTTAATTTCTTGAAGTATATTGTGACAGTGGAATGGAAGAACCAAGGTAGAGGATTGCTGAGGCAATACCTCTGCTGGGACGCTACAGGGCAGCCTTCCTGGGCGGCTGTGGCACCAAGATTTCCTACAGGGCATGCTGAGAGCTGGAGTTTGGTGCAACCCTGTTGGGTTCCGTGGAGCACTCCCAGGTGCTGAATAAAAGGAGCCGCTTCACTCCATTAGGGGTGCCAGAGTTGGGAGACGGGTGACGAAGCTTGCCGGGACAGGAGTGGAGGAGGAAGAAGAAAGAAATGAAAAGGATTATGTTTGATTATCAGTGCTCTGGACTGTATTGTGCTGAGGGAAGCAAAAGAAAAGCGCTCCGAGACTGTAAATGAAACGTGTGCTGTGTGGCAAGCTCATGTCCTGTCTCTCTGTGTCGGGTTAGGGCAGCTGTACGTGGACCTGGGCTTCACAATATATATATATATATATATATATATATATATATATATATATATATAGTGATGGACGGCCAGCGTTTCAGTCTGGCCTGGACATCCCTCAACTGAAGAAATCCACCTTTTCAGGGCATTACATTCCCCAGGTTGCTAGATGAAAGCTCCCCTGGATAGAAATGGTTCCTTGGATTCCCGCAGGGCAGTATGGGACATGGACCCTGTCTCTTCAGCCCTGTGGGGTGCCGTGGGTGCCGCCAGGGGGAGCTCACCAAGGACCTGGGGAATATTACCATGACGCTAACCCGGAAGTACTTGGAAGTTATGAGAACAGAAACCCGCAGTATTTCCGGGACACCTGAACAACAACAATAACATTTATTTATATAGCCCATTTTCATACAAAAAAATGTAGCTCAAAGTGTTTTACAAAATGAAGAATAGAAAAATAGAAGACACAATAAAAAAAAAATAAGTCAACAATAATTAACATACAGTAGAATAAGTAAGGTCCGATGGCCAGGGTGGACAGAAAAAACAACAAAAAAAAAAACTCTAGACGGCTAGAGAAAAAAAATAAAATCTGCAGGGATTCCAGACCAAGAGACCGCCCAGTTCCCTCTGGGCATTCTACCTAACATAAATCAAAAAGTCCTCTTTGTATTTAGGGTTCTCATGGAAGGACTTGATGATGATTAACGATGGTCACGTAGACTTCTGGCTTTCAGTCCATCAATGTTGGAGCATCATGATGCTTTGAGTAGGTGGAGGTGGCGCAGGCCGCCACCACAAAGAAACCGGAAAAAGAAACAGAAGAGAGAGTTGGGGTCAGTACGGATTTTAGAGCCACTATGAATAGTTATGATGAATTGCACATACAGAGTATCAGTATTAAGTTAAAGTGAAGTTAGGAGAAAGCCATGTTAAAGTAAAGTGTTTTCAGCAGTGTTTTAAAGTGCTCCACTGTATTAGCCTGGCGTATTCCTATTGGCAGACTATTCCAGATTTTAGGTACATAACAGCAGAAGGCCGCCTCACCACTTCTTTTAAGTTTAGCTTTTGGAATTATAAGGAGACACTCATTTGAGGATCTAAGGTTACGATTTGGAATATAAGGTGTCAGACATTCCGATATATAAGATGGAGCAAGATTATTTAAGGCTTTATAAACCATAAGCAATATTTTAAAGTCAATTCTGAATGACACAGGTAACCAGTGTAGTGACATCAAAACTGGAGAGATGTGCTTGGATTTTCTTTTCCAAGTTAGGATTCTAGCAGCTGCATTCTGCACTCGTTGCAAGTTGCAAGTTGAAGAAGGCATTTGACCCGGAGAAGGAATACTTCTGGGTCATGGACTTTTAAAAGAATTGTGGGAAACCCAGCAGAGAGAGCTGGAGTTGGAGGATTGTGTATTATGGCTTTATTATTGCTTATTGGAGAATTGTGGACTGTGCGGTGCTTTGTGCACTATACATTATATGAAAAGAATTATTAAATAATTTATTCTTGGTGTTTTAAAGGTGTGTCTTGGATGTCTGTCTGGTGGGTTCAACGGAGCAACAGCGCCTCTAGCGTCCACAATATATATATATATATATAATATAATATATTCAGTGAGCATCAGCATTGGAAAGTGAATCATGCTGTCATGAAAATAGATGATGCACTTATTAGTTAACTTATTTTTCTTTTACCTGAGTTGAGCCATTTCAAAAAAGATCATCACATTTTTCACATATATGAATGAAAGAAAACTCTTTTGTCATTGTTTCCAGCACCTGTGTGGTGTAGTACATTTTTTCATTGAATGTTATCCAGTACATCAGTTGAATTAGTTGGGTGAGCTCCTAAAGGTTATACATATATTATGTTGTGGCTTGGGCAATCACTATTATTTTCTCACTACTATTGTTATTTTCTGTGACATAGCTTGCTTCAGTCTCTGTATCTTCTGTCACCATAGTGGCAACTGAGATCTGAAGCTAAGGATCCTGGCAATTATTGGGATGCACACTCTCTTGAATATATCAGCAAATGCAATTTCACATATTCAGTTGGTCTCATCCGTTGTGGGGTTTGAATGTCCAAGACAGTGTTCTGATGGCAGTGGTGTCACTTTTTTTTTATTAATCTGTTCCGAGATATCCTGTATTTAATTAACGTGAGAGGAATCACTTATAAATACTATATTAAAAACATGAACAGAAAACTAAGGGGACAGAACGAGAAGGAAAAAGTAACTAAAACTTCATCAAGACTAAGCCAATAACAGGTTCACGATATAGCCTGCCACAGACTGGGCTGGAAGAGTCAAGCAAAGAACTGGATTAGCCATGACCTTATAATACATTGTTTGCTCTGGCCTACAGCAAATGTGGGAACAAACTGAGGAGTGAAGAGGGCAATGATAATTTGGTGCTTTCAAGTGGCATATCTGAACTGAGCAGGTCCACTTCCTCCCCGCTGTCAACTTCTTCCAACATCCCAAGTGAGTCAACAGCATCAGCTGCTACTGGATACAAAACTCCAACTTAGAAGATGGAAACAAAGTCGAGCTGTCTGAGATGAAGGTATTGATTACTGCACTTGGGGTAAATATAAATGATATAAAGAAGCAGGATATAAAAGATCAGGTGGTATGTTTAAGCAATAACTTTGAAGTAAAGCTAAAAGAAAATTTATAAAAAAATTGATTAAAAAGATACAGGAAAATATGAGCAAAATTGAGGATTAGAAATTAGAATACTTAGTGATCACCTGGAAGAAGTTAAGCAACTGTTTACAACTTGTATTGAAGAAGCGGAACAATTGATATCCACTTCCAACAAAAACGCAACTGCTGTAGAATCCGAATGTAAAGTCCTTTGTGATAAATTAGCAGTGTCTGAAGACAGGATGTAGAAGGAACAACATCAGAATCTAAGGACTTCCTGAAAACTGTGGAAATTCAAACCCAGTGAAATTCATACCAAAGTTATTTTCCAAAATACAGTAATAGAAGACTTCAAATTGGGCACTGAGCTTTCATTGGCTTATTGCATATGTGGAATGATATAGATAGATTCTATAGGATAAGAAAATACAACATTCTACTTCCAAACTTTGGAAGACTCTGAAAGAAAATGGTGTACAAGAAATCAAACCAAATAGTTGCACAAGCAAGGGAGAAAACTCTGATATCCATTTGGCATGCCACCAGTGTATCTTCCAGTGCTGTGTTCTTCTAAATTAGTATGGTTTTCTGCTGTATTTGATCTTTAAATGCTGGCACCAGAATGGAGCGAGTTGGAGGCAGGATGGATGTGACATTAGTGGTCTTCCTTCTGGACTTTCTCTTCCATTTTAAGGCTGAAAGAGAGAAATGAGCCAGATACTGTGTAACTTTTTTTTATTTCCAAAGTGTGCCCACAAAATTGATCTCTGTAAGAGGCTCACCAAGCCTACTCATACTTTACAACAAATATACAATGTGATCAGTGTGTTAAAGGCACATTGTAGTAACTTCAATCTTCTCATGAGCATCTGGAAAGAAATGACTAGGAAATGATAGCTGAGTAATGAGACAAGAGAATAGTTAGAAGAATGCAAAGATCGAAAGGAGGAATGGCAAAACACCAAAGAGCAAAAAGAAACACAAATAGCCTTGAACAAAAAAAAGTCAAATACTTAAAAAACTGAACAATTAGAGATATTTTTATCAGCACTAAGCACCACTAAGAGTTTGTTTTTTCCACAAAGGTTTACCAAACCTGCCAATCAACGCCATAGTTACATCACAATCATGTATCTCGTCTATGATGGTGCCACAGAAAATAAGCAACTGCATGAAACAAATCAATAATTTAAAAACTTGAAAGTGCAAAATAAATGAAAATGGAATCTCCATGGATCAAAACACAGAGAAAAAATTATAAAGCCTTCAAGATTCAAGAGTTTTATTCATCACACACACAGTTATACAGAAAAAAAAGTAAATTATAAAAAAATAAAGCACAAACTCAGAATCATAACACAATGTCTTGAAAGATTTGAAGTTTGTTGTAGAAGACATGAGGTGGTTGCTGTAGTAATTATTATGGGGTTTTATACACTTTAGTTTTGATTTTTGTACTTTTCTACATTCATTTTTGAATAGGTTCTTGATATTTTAACATCATTTTTAGTTTTATTTTCATTAACATTTTCTTTATAATGAGCAATACTATTTTGTTGTATTTTCAGGTGGGGCCAACATGTACTTCTAGTATTGTATGTATTGTTTTCCCTGTTCTCTGCATTTTAAATTGTGAGGAAGGACCCAGAAGCGGTGATGTCAGGTGGTCCTGCCTCCCTGGGCTCCATCCACAAAGCACACAGAACATCAGAAATCTAAAGTACACTCAAATATGAAAAGTAATCATTTAAAATTGATAATAAAACATTAAATGCATATAAATACAGACCCATCCATAACAAAGTACAGTGAGAATTGTATCTTAAGATGACAAAATTTTTAGATGTGTTATGCATGTTTAATTATCGATGAATAGCATAGTGGTGCAGTGGTTAATGCTGCTGCCTCATGAAATGTTTGCCCTGGGTTCAGAAGTGGACAAGTTTTATAAGTGAGGCCTCTGGGTTTGACCTTTGCTCATCTGAATTTGATTCTACTGGTCATTTTTCATTTTTGAATATCTCTCATGAGTCACTAAAGATGTCACTACTGCTGGATACTCCTTTTTACTATAAATTCCCAGCTAGAAGTGAGACTCAGCAGTGGTGCATTGAGTTTCTTTGGAGTCTATAAGTGTTGAGATTCATTTGGATTTAAAGATCTTATGACTTACTTTTGCTAATTTGTTTTTGCTTATTGATTGAGGAATTTAGACTTGATCACCTTAGGATTGCCTTTTAGGCCAATCCTTATTTGCTCAGTTGAGCATTTAAAATTATATATTTAAAATGAATAAGATTCTTTATTTGGATTTGTCTCTACAAGCCAGTGTTTGATGGTTTATTAACCCTGTAAAGGATTTTTTAAAATATATTTTGGAACTCTTTTGCCAGTTTTTAAACTGTAAAACACATCACTACCATTTTGGGCCTGTCTAAGCTGAAGGCTAGTAGTTGGGGAAGTCACTGGATTGTGATGAGACTCCCCCATGCCCTCCCAAGCCCCCAAAGAGCTGGCAAATGAAGGTCCTGGCCTACTATTTGGCTTATTTTAGAGGCCTCACACCCCATTTCACCATGTCTGAGAATCCCTAAGGTCAGGTCTGAGAGTCCAGTGCATCACATCCTCAGGTGAACTGTTTTAAATATCCTTTGGTTTGGACCGGCTCATAAATATGATTAAAACAAAAATGACTGGAGCATTGACAATGTTTGAAAAAAGACTGAGACTCTGTAAACCTCTGTGACAAGGCATATCACAATAACAACAGGCGTTGGAGTTGGTTGCTGACAGGGTGTGGAATTGCGACCTGAAGTGAGTTGGAAATGGAATTCAGTAGAAAGCATGGAGGGAGTTCTTTCACACGTGCACATGGGTGAGATGGCAAGGCCGATTAGAAGTATTGCGCCATGTTGTTAGAAGTGCTTGTAGACTTGGCAGAAGGGGTAGTCAGTGAATTTAAGGAGAAAAAAATGTTGTGCTTGTACGGCACCATCAACTCCTAGAATAAATTTCACTTTTCTCATTATATGCTTTTGGAGAATCTCAATAGTACTATTTTATTCTTATCAGGTTCACATTTTTAAATAAAGTATTAGTTTTCCATTGGAGTGGTCAGTGAGTAACCATCCATCCATCCTCTTCCACTTATCCGAGGTCGGGTCGCGGGGGCAGCAGCTTAAGCAGAAAGGCCCAGACTTCCCTCTCCCCAGCCACTTCTTCCAGCTCTTCCGGGAGAATCCCAAGGCGTTCCCAGGCCAGCCGAGAGACATAGTCCCTCCAGCGTGTCCAGGGTCTTCCCCGGGGCCTCCTCCCGGTTGGACGTGCCCGGAACACCTCACCAGGAGGCGTCCAGGAGGCATCCTGATCAGATGCCCGAGCCACCTCATCTGACTCCTCTCGATGCGGAGGAGCAACGGCTCTACTCTGAGCCCCTCCCGGATGACTGAGCTTCTCACCCTATCTTTAAGGGAAAGCCCAGACACCCTGCAGAGGAAACTCATTTCAGCCGCTTGTATTTGCGATCTCGTTCTTTTGGTCACTAACCATAGCTCATGACCATAGGTGAGGGTAGGAACGTAGATCGACTGGTAAATTGAGAGCTTTGCCTTATGGCTCAGCTCTTTTTTCACCACGACAGACCGATGCAGAGCCTGCATCACTGCGGATGCCGCACCGATCCGCCTGTCGATCTCACACTCCATTCTTCCCTCACTCGTGAACAAGACCCCGAGATACTTGAACTCCTCCACTTGGGGCAGGATCTCACCCCCAACCCTGAGAGGGCACTCCGGTTGAGGACTATGGTTTCGGATTTGGAGGTGCTGATTCTCATCCCAGCCGCTTCACACTCAGCTGCGAACCGATCCAGAGAGAGCTGAAGATCACGACCTGATGAAGCAAACAGGACAACATCATCTGCAAAAAGCAGTGACCCAATCCTGAGTCCACCAAACCGGACCCCTTCAACACCCTGGCTGCGCCTAGAAATTCTGTCCATAAAAGTTATGAACAGAATCGGTGACAAAGGGCAGCCCTGGCGGAGTCCAACTCTCACTGGAAACGGACTTGCGGCAATGCGGACCAAGCTCTGACACGGTTGTACAGGACCGAACAGCTCTTATCAGGGGTCCGTACCCCATACTCCCGAGCACCCCCACAGGATTCCCGAGGACACGGTGAATGCCTTTTCCAAGTCCACAAAACACATGTAGACTGGTGGGCAAACTCCCATGCACCCTCCAGGACTCTGCTAAGGGTGAAGAGCTGGTCCACTGTTCGCGACCAGGGACGAAAACCACACTGTTCCTCCTGAATCCGAGGTTCGACTATCCCTCCTCTCCAGAACCCCGAATAGACTTTTCCAGGGAGGCTGAGGAGTGTGATCCCTCTATAGTTGGAACACACCCTCCGGTGCCCCTTTTTAAAGAGGGGACCACCACCCGGTCTGCCAATCCAGAGGCACTGTCCCGATGCCCATGCGATGTTGCAGAGGCGTGTCAACCAAGACAGTCCTACAACATCCAGAGCCTTAAGGAACTCATCCACCCCGGGGCCCTGCCACCAAGGAGTTTTTTGACCACCTCGGTGACTTCAGTCCCAGAGATGGGAGAGCCCACCTCAGAGTCCCCAGGCTCTGCTTCCTCATTGGAAGGCATGTTAGTGGGATTGAGGAGGTCTTTGAAGTACTCCCCACCGACCCTAACGCCCGAAGTGAGGTCAGCAGCGCACCATCCCACCATATACGGTGTTGACACTGCACTGCTTCCCCCTCCTGAGACGCCGGACGGTGGACCAGAATCTCCTCGAAGCCGTCCAAAAGTCGTTCTCCATGGCCTCTCCAAACTCCTCCCATGCCCGAGTTTTTGCCTCCGCAACAACCCGAAGCCGCATTCCGCTTGGCCTGCCGGTACCTATCAGCTGCCTCCAGAGACCCACAGGACAAAAAAGTCCTATAGGACTCCTTCTTCAGCTTGACGGCATCCCTCCACGCCGGTGTCCACCAACGGGTTCGGGATTGCCGCCACGACAGGCACCGACCACCTTGCGGCCACAGCTCCGGTCAGCCCCTCAACAATAGAGGCACGGAACATGGCCCATTGGACTCAATGTCCCCACCTCCCTCGGGACGTGGTTGAAGTTCTGCCGGAGGTGGGAGTTGAAGCTACTTCTGACAGGGGACTCTGCCAGCCGTTCCCAGCAGACCCTCACAACACGTTTGGGCCTACCAGGTCTGACGGCATCTTCCCCCACCATCGAAGCCAACTCACCACCAGGTGGTGATCAGTTGACAGCTCCGCCCTCTCTTCACCCGAGTGTCCAAGACATATGGCCGCAAGTCCGACGACACGACCACAAAGTCGATCATCGACCTGAGGCCTAGGGTGTCCTGGTGCCAAGTGCACATATGAACACCCTTATGCTTGAACATGGTGTTCGTTATGGACAATCCGTGACGAGCACAGAAGTCCAATAACAAAACACCGCTCGGGCTCAGATCGGGGGGGCCATTCCTCCCAATCACGCCCTTCCAGGTCTCACTGTCATTGCCCACGTGAGCATTGAAGTCTCCCAGCAAAACGAGGGAATCCCCAGAAGGTAAGCCCTCATACGCACAAACAACAGTCAGGACCCTTCCCCCCACCCGAAGGTGGAGGGAGGCCACCCTCTCGTCCACTGGGGTAAACCCCAATGCACAGGCTCCAAGTCGGGGGGCAATAAGCATGCCCAAACCTGCTCGGCGCCTCTCACCGGGGGCAACTTCAGAGGGGTAGAGAGTCCAGCCCCTCTCAAGGAGATTGGTTCCAGAGTCCAAGCTTTGCGTCGAGGTGAGTCCAACTATCTAGCGGAACCTCTTGACCTTGCGCACTAGCTCAGGCTCCTTCCCCTTCAGAGAGGTGACATTCCACATCCCAAGAGCCAGTTTCTGTAGCCGAGGATCAGACCGTCAAGGTCCCTTTCTTCGGCCACCACCCAACTCACACTGCACCCAACCTCCTTGGCCCCTCCCATAGGTGGTGAGCCCATGGGGAGGAGGACCCACGTTACCTCTTCGGGCTGTGCCCGGCCGAGCCCCATGGGTGCAGGCCCGCCACCAGGCGCTCGCCATCGAGCCCCACCTCCAGGCCTGGCTCCAGAGGGGGGCCCCAGTGACCCGCGTCCGGGCAAGGGAAAACGTCGTCCATGGTTTTTATTCTTCTTCGGAGGTTTGTTGAACCGCTCTTTGTCTCATCCCTCACCTAGGACCAGTTTGCCTTGGGTGGCCCTAACAGGGGCATAAAGCCCTGGACAACATAGCTCCTAGGTAACCTCCTAGCTCCTGAGTAAACTCTCTGGAATTTGTTCATGTTCTTATGTCACACGTCACACGTGCTTGGAACTGCTGACCACTTTGAAGGAAGAGCAGCAGGGAAGAACAGAAGTCATGAATTGGTTTCTGAATTACAGTAAAGTGAGGACCTGATGGATGGTGTGTTACCCATTGATCTGAGAGAGAGAGAATGTTTGGAAAGGAATGAAGATAACAGGCAATATTTTGTGTTTGAAGGAATTCCTCTGAAGGAACTGTAATAAAGGAGGTATGGAACCAGTCTTGGATGAAGCAATTGGTTATTTCAATTCCTGAACTATTAGATCAGAGGTTATGAAAGGAATTGTTTTTATCATTTTTTTTTAACTGTGGTGGATGTCTATCTGGTGGGACATTTAATGTGTTTTCCTCTTTTCTTATTTATGAGCCATCGCTGAAGTAGACTGTGAATAATCGGAAGTGAACAATCATTATAAAAGAAAGCACTTAATTCAATAAAGAACAGTCATTGTTTATTTTTGGACAACAAAAACTGTGGTTGCTGTGTCTGTGTTGCTCATTCTTTCACTGTGGGCTCAGCTTATGAACTACAAGATGCATAGGATTTGATCTTGCTAGCATGTAGGGGCATAACCTCAGATGAACTGCTTTAATGTCTTTTGATTTTGAATGGCTTATATATGTGATTTGTACTTGTCACACATGTGCACTTAGGAGGCAGCCAACAAGCCCTAAAGTGAGTTATACTACAAGGGATAAAGAGTTGATTGAACGTAGTAATGCCTCTCTCTCTTCATCAACAGAACAAAAGAAGATAAACCATAACTCACCATCCATATTTCTGGTCACACAAAATTGCTTCCACTCAATAATCCCAGCTCCATAGTCCAGCGATAACGTCATTTTCGGCTCCCCCAAGGTGACGGCACTTCCAGTTCCTCTTTATGATGTCACTTGCGGCTCTGCCATGATAACGTCTCTTCCGGGTCCCTCCATGATGATGTCACTTCTGGCCCACTGAGATGTCACCACGTCCGGTCCACTATAATAACGTCACTTCCAGTCCTCAATGATTATGTCACTTCCATCCATCTGCTTGTGATGTCATTTCCTGCCATCATTTTGTATAAAAACCCAATGTATTCAAACCTCATCTGTCAAATGTTCTTACTTTTCATCCTTTTTGGCCATTTTTTAAATTCTTTTGTCCCAGGACATTATACAGGGTCATTCTCTAACACTTTGCAAGATTTTGTGAGTCTTTATTATATCACACACTGTAGGAAGAGAAAATGCTGGTAGGATTTGGTGTGAGAGTTGTCTGAGTGCCCCCCTAGTGCTCACTGTGGGTTTCACAATGAATGGGTGGATAGATTAAATAATCAAAAATACTTTTTGCATAAACATTGGAACTTTTACTTTGCTATTTATACTATAGAATGTTTACTGAGTAAACAAAACTCAGCATATGTATTGATTTATGCATATATTGTGTCTAAGAATTTTATGTCAAAGTTACCAGTTTAGTCTGTAATCATGAACTAGGAAGGATGTATCTATCTCTCAAATGAGATGACGGAGATTTTGTAAGAAAGATAACTCATGACCTAGCGAGTAAAGATTTTTAGAGCAAAGTATCAGTAACATCACAGGGTTCAAAATCATAAAGGGCAGACATCCCAAGGGTGAGACAGACTCCATCCAGCTGCACCGGTGATACACTATCCATGAGTCAGCTTGATTTCTGAATTCCAAAACACAGCCTGAAAGTAAATAATTCTCACCTCTTTCTCGCAGGGTTAGTGAATAAGAAGGGATCTCTTCAATAGTGAGCAGCATGGAAAAGGGGTAATGCAACTCAATAAATGGCCATAGTTAAGAAGTAGCAGCCTTCAGTGTCCAGGAAACATTCATCTGATCTGCACAAGCCCAAGCAAGGAGGAGTGATAGGCTATGCAGACATCACTCATTATCAGTTAAGTGGTTATTTGTGTGAAGGTTCACATGGGTGCATGTGTTATATTCAGAGTGAACTAGCCAATCCAAAATTAACCTGGTGAGTTACGTGTATTCCATAATAAAACAATATACCTAATGTAAGAAGACATTTTGCATGTGCATTAATTTAAGTAACTGTTGTGATGAGCAGTGTGTGCTTTTGATTAAATCAGCTACAAGCCATTGAAGATGCTAAGGATTCTGTGGGTACTTTTTTCTTTTTTATCATTATGTGACATGTTGAGATATGCTATTCACTAATTGAATGGTCTGGGTGATGATACCATCATTTCTCCTTTCTTTCCTTCTCTTAGATGTCTGGCAAAAGAATATGCCTTGTACGCCTAAATGGTTGATTGTTATCTCACTGAGTTTATTTCTGAACCCAACATCTGACAAGCCCATTTTTCATCTCTGACACTGTCTTCATCCAGTAACTGGGTAGTAACGGTGAGGATCTAGAGGAAAGACATTGTAACCCTCGAGGTTTTGAATATGTGTGTACAGTACATTGAAGAATTTAAAGAGAAAACAATGTTGTGCTTGTGCTGGCACCATTACTCCTAATATAAATTTCACTTTTCTCATTATATGCTTTTGGAGAATTTCAATAGTACTGTTTTATTCTTATCAGGTTCACCATTTTAAATAAACTTTTAGTTATTCATTGGCTTTATTATAATTAATCATAAACATATTTTTCCTTCTACAGCAGAATTTTGCTGACTCAGGACAAACAATATTTGCCTGATTCAGTTAATGCTTTTTAACAATCTATATAATACTGCTCACTGTTACAGATTACCATATAAAAGAAATAACAGCTGATTGAATAATGCAAAAACACCCTGCGTTAATTTTGAAATAAACTCATATCATAACTGAACATAGAACATGACCAAGGATATTGCAGGTTTACACTTCACCCTGAATTAAATATCAAATGTTATTCTCTGGAATGGACTGGCTTATCTATGAGTGCATTATATTGATAATGCAATACAATACAATTTATTTTTGTATAGCCCAAAATCACACAAGAAGTGCCACAATGGGCTTTAACAGACCCTGCCTCTTGACAGCCACCTAGCCTTGAATCTCTAAGAAAACAAGGAAAAACTCCCAAAAAACCCCTTGTAGGGAAAAAATGGAAGAAACTTTGGGAAAGGAAGTTCAAAATAATAATAAAAAATAGCCTATAAAATAATGGCCGGCCTTTACACTGGTTCTGTGAGTGTTTTGCAGAGTGGAGGCAGAACCTCTGTGATTTCCCTGGTTGATTCTGGTGTGTTCTTGCTCCTACTCTGTTCAATGTTTGTATGGACTGGGTGTTGGGCAGGATCCTGGGGTCCAGCGACTGTGGGGGAGCTGTTGATGAAGAAAAATTCACTGATATTGACTTTGCAGATGATGCTGTGATCATCGTGGAGTCAATGGAGGCTCTGATTGCAGCTCTCAAGAGACTGAGCGAGGAGTCTGAGTGTCTAGGCTTGCAAGTGTCCCGGATAAAAACCAAGATCCAGGCCTTTAATGACATCTTAGGCACAGCCATCAGCAGTGTGTCTGTCTGCAGAGCGAGTGTCAACCTTGTCGAGAGGTTTACTTACCTCAGCAGAGACATGTCTCTGGTGACTCTTCCTATGCAGTCAGTAGATGGATTGGGAGAGCATGGGGGGTCATGAGGTCACTGGATAGGGGTATATCTGTAAAAGGAAGAAAGTCCAAGTCTTTAGAGTCCTGGTGCTCCCAGTTTTGCTCTATGGTTGCGAGACATGGATGCTATCCAGTGATGTGAGACAAAAACTGGACTCCTTTGGTACTATATCTCTTCGGAGAATCCTTGGGTATTGCTGGTTTGACTTTGTGCCAAATGAGTAGTTGCTCATGGAGTCCCGAATGGGGCAAATTACCTGCATTGTGAGGGTGTGTCAGTTATGGCACTACGGCCATGTGGCGTGATTCCCTGAGGGTGATCCGGTTCACAGGATCCTCACTGTTGAGGACCTGAACAGCTGGACCAGGCCAAGGGGACGCCCACATAATACCTGGCTGTGGCATGCCTGCCTGGGGGTAGCCAAACAGAATCTCGAGTTGTTTTGTCGTGTGGTGAGTGCAGCAACGCATTGTACCAGTGCATGCTCCCCAACCTGCCCTGACCTGACCTATAAAATAAAAGTAATATCCCAGCATACACTCAGGTCCATTTTAGAGAGTGGTAAATACACAGATGCATGCACAAGTCCTCTCTCTCAACTATTCATCCCAGCCAGCATATTGCTAGTTATTTGGATCAGTAAGGGTTTACTTGCTTGAAAGGGTTGTTTTTAATTTCCCATTCATAATGAGAACTCAAGAAATAAATCACTCATGAGCTTCTTGCTTTAGCATAAAAAATAAAAATGCTGTTTCTGGTTATAATTTTTGGTTAGAATGGTCTGTTAGTTTGTAAATCAAAGGCCGGGTTGGGATGTATCTATTCCTAGGAAAACCAAACACAGGGTATACAAACACCAACTTTTCTAATCAAACCTTCTGGAACAAGTTGTGTGTCATGTGAGTAGTAAGCTAGTTATCTGTGATCAATATCATGGGGTCCAGAGCTCCACTTTGTAGATAATGGCATAAAGATTTATAATTTTTTTTTTTGAGGTGAAGCTTTTTGACTTTGAAAGCAAAGGATGTATTTTTATTAGGGCTATATATTCAAACTTTTCATTATTGTTTTATATTTTCTTTTTAGTTACTCTGTTTTTAGAGAAACAGATAGGATGTACAGGCATTACTCATAATCAGTGCTTAAATGTGTGTGTATGTACATATGTGTGGGTGGTTTCTGTGTGTTTCTATGCATTAAACTAAAGGTACACTAGAGTATTCAAACCCACACTACAATAATACATGAAGCCAAAATAAAACAAGCTTTTTCACATCTAAACATCTTGACACATTGACACATATTTTTAGGATTGACACATATTTTTAGGAAGTCACTGTGCACTGGAGAGATTCTGAAGCACTGGAAAATGGCAAATATCATCCCATTATATAAAAAGGGTGATGGGGCAGATCCAAGCAACTATAGGCCAGTAAGCTTAACATGCATCACAAGAAAATTAATGGAAGGAATTATTAAGGATAAGATTGAGCAACACATGGCAAGGACAGGTGTTATTCTGAGCAGTCAGCATGGGTTCAGGAGAGGAAGGTCGTGTTTTACTAACATGCTGGAATTCTATAAGGAGGCAACAAAAGGTTACGATCAAAGTGGAGCTTATGGTATTATTTACTGTATCTGGACTTTCAGAAAGCATTTGATAAGGTGCCACATGAGAGGTTGGGCATCAAATTAAAAGAAGTGGGAGTTCAGGGTGATGTTTTTAGATGGGTGCAGAATTGGCTCAGACACAGGAAGCAGAGGGTGATGGTGCGAGGAACCTCATCAGAACTGGCCGATGCTAAGAGTGGTGTTCCACAGGGGTCAGTGCTAGGGCTGCTGCTATTTTTAATATATACAATATAAATGATTTAGATAGGAATATAAGTAACAAGCTGGTTAAGTTTGCAGATGATACCAAGATAGGTGGATAGCAGATAATTTGGAATCCGTTATATCATTACAGAAGGACTTGGATAGCATACAGGCTTGGGCAGATTTGTGGCAGATGAAATTTAATGTCAGTAAATGTAAAGTATTACACATAGGAAGTAAAAATGTTAGGTTTGAATACACAATGTGTGGTTGGAAAATTGAGAGTACACCTTATGAGAAGGATTTAGGAGTCATAGTGGACTCTAAGCTATCAACTTCCCAACACTGTTCAGAAGCCATTAAGAAGGCTAACAGAATGTTAGGATATATAGCACGATGTGTGGAGTACAAGTCCAAGGAGGTTATGCTCAACTTTTATAATGCACTGGTGAGGCCTCATCTTGAGTAATGTGCGCACGTTTGGTCTCCAGACTACAAAAAGGACATAGCAGCGCTAGAAAAGTCCCAGAGAAGAGTGACTAGGCTGATTCCAGGGCTACAGGGGTTGAATTATGAGGAAAGATTAAAAGAGGTGAGCCTGTACAGTTTAAGCAAAAGAAGATTAAGAGGTGACATGATTGAAGTGTTTAAAATTATGAAGGGAATTAGTACAGTGGATCGAGACTGCTATTTTAAAATGAGTTCATCAAGAACACGGGGACACAGTTGGAAACTTGTTAAGGGTAAATTTCGCACAAACATTAGGAAGTTTTTCTTTACACAAAGAACGATAGACACTTGGAATAAGCTACCAAGTAGTGTGGTAGGCAGTAAGACTTTAGGGACTTTCAAAACTCGATTTGATGTTTTCTTGGAAGAAATAAGTGGATAGGACTAGCGAGCTTTGTTGGGCTGAATGGCCTGTTCTCGTCTAGAGTGTTCTAATGTTCTAATCTAAACAAATAGAAGAATCAATGCGACTCATGCAGTACTTCCCCTCAGTTACTTCATTATATGGCCTCTGAATAATTAATTGTGCACATCAGGAGCAGACAGCATGTGAAAAGAAACAAAATTTACTTCCTTCTGTTAATTTTCAAAATTTAATTTACTGTTTACAATTGACTCATACCCTACAAGCATGGTCTCTCTTTTAGAATATTAACATTTATTCCCTAACTGGCTGAAAGTATGCATTCCAAAATTGATTATGATGGTCAAACAGCTGATTTCATATCATCATCTAACCCTATCTTGTTCTTCTGAACCTTTTCCAAGTTTGTATTGTAATTACACTATAGTCTTAACTAAAGTACTTTTGGATTGAAAGTTTATTTTTCACAAAAGATATAACATTAGCCTACAATTATTTAGTTACAGTAAATTTTTATATATTGTAAGAAATAATAGGGAGATACCATAATGAAATGTTAGAGTGCCTAACTTTATTCCAGAAACAGTACCATGGTTGGTAGGTGCCTGGTTGCCAGACTTTAAGAATTGTTGTCTACTGTAGTGTTCTGTTTGCAGTGTATCTGGTTGTTATGCTTCAGCCAGGGTTCCTTCTATGGCTGAGGTTCAAATTTCATTTTTATGTCTGTTTTCTTAATTGTTTATGTTTACATTGTTGGTTATTTTGTTTCTTTATGCTAATGTATCTTTTATCATGTGTATTGTGTTTTATAGGCAGTGCCCAGAGAGGTGGGGTCACTTGCCAATCACGGCATGGTAGGGGCAACCCATAGTCCCTTGTGGTTTATTAGTTTGTATATTTCTAGATTTTTTTACTTTGTTTGCTGGCTTTGAATTTGGTACTTGTTTGACTTGGATTACCTTGTCTTTGTAGGCATTCCCTGCTGTACTTCTTATGCTCTTTGGAGCTTCACTGTTAACAATGCCTTTTTTGAAAATAAATGTTTAATTTATAAAGATTCTACATTGCCTTCTGTGATAATATCTGGGGCCTCATGCATAACGCCGTGCGTTGAATTCGCACTATAACATGACGTAAGCACAAAAGTGGAAATGTGCTTATGCACAAAAAAATCCAGATGCATAAATCTGTGCAAACGCCAACTTCCACATTCTTCCGCTCAATAAATCCCGGTCAGCGTGAAAAGTAACACACGTGCACGCGCCTGCTGTCCTGCCCCAACTCCTCCCAGAATTACACCTCTTTGAATATGCAAATCAATACAAATAGCCCTTAAGCTCAGCCTTCTGTGAAAAGACAATGGGAAAAGCAAGAGGGAAAATAGAAGAATTTCAGCGAATACCAAGAGGAGGCAAGGAAAAACATACTATTTGTTGTCTTAAACAGTGGTAAAAACAACAAAAGGAAGTTCAAGTTGCATAGCATGTCGGAGAAACTCGAAAGCTCAAGTTCACAAAGTCGCACAGTGCCAAAATAAAAAAGAAGTTGTCACATATCAAAGTCGCCGTGAAAATGCAAGTTGTAGCCCACCGTCTAAGTGTCATATGAAAGCTTATTAGGGTACAGAGAAAAAAAAAGCCACACAGTGGGGAAAAAGCACAAAATATCAACTTTAATCACTAAATTTCCACTTTAATCATGTAGTTTATTTTGTCATTAAAGTAGAACATCATAAACTTCATCTTAAAATCTTTTAATTTACTAGTTTCTCAAATCCCATCCGAACTAAAATAGCACGTTAAATGCTTTGTTTTGTATTTGATCTTCTATGTGCTCTATGTTTGTGAATCACTATGTGCTTCCGGGCTTTCTCTTCCTCTGACAGGACATAGAATCCATTGCATTCGTAATATTACAGCTCTCTGAATAATTAAAATACTGAGATGTATATGTGATATAATTTTCATGAGTTAAATCATGTTTTTAAACATGGGAACACTCTGGCACAGTGATTGTTGATGTCTCATGCAAGATGCTTGCTGCACCATGCGCGACCTTCAATGAAATACTTCATTGTAGTAGTACTGTCTCTTTCAAACGTACTAACCTCCAATTCATGTCCTTCCTTTTCTTTCTCCAAATACCCAATTGCCACACGATTAGCTCTGTAATAGACGTTAAGCCATTTGTAAGCTTAGAACATCGATTCTTCAAAACTTTTAAGGAACATTGAAATATCTTCGTAGTACGTGTTTAATTATTCTATCCATCTATCCTTCCAGTGTCGCGTCAGCACCAGCAAGAATACAGCGCGAGGCAGGAGCAATCCGTGAACGGAGCGCCAGCGGCTCACTAGCGCTGCGGACTGTTTCCTCACATGTTTAATTATTAACAATATAGATTATTTAAATTAAGTTAATTTTATCTGTATAATATAATAAACATATTTTGCTGCATTTCATCTTAAAAATTATATTGTCATCATATGTAAATACACGCTTTATGACGTGGCTCAGGTTGTGCAATATTATAACTGTAGTGCAAGTTTACAGTGAGGTGATTGTACTAATAAGTACGGTAACACTTTATAATAACTGCACACGATATGTACAAACAGTTCTACAAGGAGCACTTGATGACTGATTGAGTGTGTTGAGAGTTCTTGGGATGAAACAATACAATAAGATGCATTAAACTAATAAACAATATGCGGTTAATTTCAGTATATTTATAAAGCTGTGTCAGGGATGTGGATCTAAAAAAGAAAGGGTAAACACACAGGAACAGTAGCACTGCTTTGACGCTGGGGGCCGCCAGTCTGCAAAACTGAGTGCCGAACTTGCGTACGACATGGTATGAGCTATTGTAGAAATGTGTGTGGCTTAGTTTTATTTTTTGAATGTGGAAACGTTCTTACGCAACATTTTTGTGCGTACACACCGTTTATACATGAGACCCCTGGTGTTTTTGATGGGATTTCCCCCTCTAGTGGGCAATTTTTGAATTTTTCGGGACTTGTATGCTTAACAACTCCCGAGTGTCATAATCCTGGGTTTGACAATGAACGCTGACTTTTGGTGCCTTTGTTCTTTAAATAGCCTACCTAGCGCAACAGGTGGGAGTCCTGTCGTAAACCCATAAATTATGTCAGGGTGTGTTCTGGGTCGTCTGGTCTATAGGTGAAATAAAGAAGGAGTTATCAACCACACTTCCTTAAACACTGATGTTGCTGTGTTTGCTTTATAAGAGCCCTGTGGATATCTCCCATGTGAATACATGTAGCAATACTTATACATATATTTCATTATGGATTAATCAATCCATCTCTAATCCTGCATCTTCTTTTTATAAAGCAGGGCATGAGCGGGGACCAACAATTTAAGCAATAGGCACAACCAGTCCCTTCAGGATGACTGGCACATTCATGCACAGACTTGGCAAAACCAAATTTAGAGTTGTCAATAAAGATAGTACCATATTATTTGGCAGAGGAAAGAACCCAGATGTCATCTATCCCTGCCCCTATACTTGTAAACATCTTAATCCAGTTCACTGCCATGTTGCACCAGCACTCATCCTGGCACAAACAAGAGCAAGACAGTAACCAGCTAAGGGGGGGTCTTCAGTACTCATGCAGCAACACTCACACGCTTACTTATATGGAGTCAATACAGAGTGACCAATAACTCTAAAGGGCATGTTTTTGGGATGTAAAAGGTAAGCCAGAGTACCTGGAGAAAATCCTAAGCAATGTTAGCAGGGTTCACCGCAATAAAAGACAAAAGATCAGCAATGAAGCAAAATAACAAAATTAACTTAACCACTAAATGGGCAAAAAATGAAAAAAAACATTTCTTAAGTAAAATTGTGTGACAACCCCTTGCCAATCAATTTGTACTTTTTTTCAGGAAAATTTAGAAAATACAAAAGTTCTTTCCAAAATGAATACTCCTACCAAAAATTACATTTTTATATGTTTACTTTCCCAACAGAGTTTTGTATAGCCAGAAAAAAATGTTTAATCTCATTTTGTCATGTAGAATGGTGATAAAAGTTTTCTAATAGAATAGGCATCTATGGTAACCAACCTTAGAAAACAGCAAACAATATCAAAATATCTATGAAAAAAATCTCACATTTTTCATATTGCATAATTAACATATCAAGTCATCTAGTTACATGCTCAGTGCATTATTATCACATACATTTTTACTGAAATACTGTTAAATAACCACTTTTTGAAAACCCTCTCAGGAATGATAATTGAACGCAAATGAGCATATGAATTGTAGAGTCGCCTCCTGTTATGTCATTTATATTCATATCCACAAACTTGATTACCTTGAGATTATTCAGCCTCAGTCTGTGAAACTGTATTGGCGAATGTACCTTGTCTTAATTGAAGCATCTCAGATCTACACAAGTATGAGAGATAGTCTCTTCTTGATAATGTTTTCACTCACTTGACTTTAACTTTAATTTTAGTTATACTTGTATGTTGGTGGTCCCTGCAATGTTAAGCAATGAATAAGCTGTTACCAGGCTGGACTCATGGCCAGTGAATGACAGGAAAGAGGTGGGAGTAAAACTGAAATGCTTGTTCATGTTTGACCATGTTCTGCTTTTGTTCATGAGAGCATTTTCTGGAAGAGGTTTATTTAACAATATTTTAATAAAAATACATGTGTTTGGGATGTAACGAGCACACTACTTTATTGACTTAACAAGTGGATCATGATACACAAATCACGTGAGAATTTTTCACAGTCATTTTTGATATTGTTTGCTGTTATTCAGCATTGGTCATCATAGATTTCTGTTCTATCAGAAACTTTGTTTTCCTCATCTATCACTACAAAGTACATGGGATAAGCAACATAGAAAAATATATGTAGTTTTTGGGCAAACAGGATGGCCACAGTTAAGTTACATTGGCGGTATATGAGTGTTCACACCCGGAATCCGTTCTAGTATTTGCAGCCATCTTTCAAACCAAAAGTCATTAATGACCATTGATGACCAAAGTCATCAATGTGCAGCTCAGCATGATAAAAGTCAAATAAGCAAAGAGCAAAACATATGGTTTCTCTTTTGATTCCCGATAAACACCTTTTCATTTTATTAAAAATATTCTCAAGCCTCTTGCACTAGATAATTTGGAAATCAATTGACCTCTTACAAAGCTTACATTTGCCTCAGATATAATCAGAACAGACAAATTGTCTGCCCAGGATTGTTCTACCCAATGCAGCTAGAATTGACTCCCACGATATACGAAACAGAATTGGATTAAATGAGTTTGACAGTGTTATGTTGTTTTATGCTTCTGTGAACCAACCTACATTAGAATAATGTTGAATTTGAGAGAATATACAAGTGAATCCCACTTGCAAGCAAAAAGACATTTTTATCTAGCGGCTGAACCTGCTTGATGACTGTGTTCTGCTGCACTCTAAAAAAAAAAAAAAAAGAAAACCAGACTGTTTTGCAACAACAAATGACATGAACTAAATTTCATCATTCAAATCTTGTTATAACAATTGCACTTCTCTTATTCTATCTTTTATTTCAAATTAAAAACAACCGTCACTTTGCAATTCCAATTTCAACTTGCAGCCAAATATAGCTGTCAGTACCCTGAAGTACAAATTCAGCTTGCTGTTTGCATTAAATTTCAAAAATGTTGAAGAGCTCCTTGACACATTGGCTTTGTTTTTTTGGGACAGTAGATTTAAATTTATAAAGAAGGCCTTTAGAGGTTTTTGCATTAGTCTAATCTTTGACACATTGGTCTTTAAAATGCAGCCAGCAGTCCATGGATAGACTCATCACCCAGGAGTTCAATAGTGTCCGCATAATTGCATTTCCACAGAGGAGCTTGTTTCAATTTCCAGACTCCTGCCCAGTTATGTTTTAAATTTTAGATTCATTTCATTCTTTTGTACATTTATGATGCCTCAATCTGAAAAATGTCTACTGTGATAAAATCCAGGAACAATTTCTGTCTGTTTAATAGGTGCAATTTCCAGAGAGCAAGCAGTGTTAAGCAATGGAATAAAATATAAACAGGGATTCACATAACTGGCCTGCAAGTCCCATGTGAATAAGAATTTAAATTATTCAGTTTTTACATGTGGAAAAATAAAAATCTCGCTTCCACATGTCCTGGAAGAAACTGATAATGTATAAAACGGTAAATTGAATATGCTTATCGAAATCAAACTGTGCAGTAGAATTCCTTTTTATTTTAATAGCATCTTAGAAAAGGCAATTTGTCTGATATTATGAAGAAGGAAAGAAACAAATGAAACGGCCGAGATGTGTTTTATATTAGAAGCTGTGTACTGATTTAGTACAACGCAAGTTGAGAGCTTGAATGCAAGAGTGACTGCAATTTTACTTCACACCCTTACCCAGTATTGTCTTTTTTTAATAGAAAAAAAGAAAAAAATATATCTCAGGGTGTTTTAAAGTGGCTTTTCTGTGCACATATACTTATTTTTCATAAGTACAATAAATAGATGAGCAAAAAGCTAAGATGAAAGAGACATGCACTAAATATGCAATTACTCGCAGTTGACTTTTTTGAGAATTTATTTTAAATTGCTGATACACAGAACAACTATTCTCGCTAAAAGAATAATTGCCATAAGTAAAGAGTACTTGTTTAGAGAACAAAATATTAATTAATTCATTACACTTTTTAAAAACAAAATCTTAATTAATTCATTAAACTTCAACAGAAAACGTTGGATTTAATTTGTGTTTTTATGTTAACTACAATAATAAGGTAAGGCATGAAGACAGTATAATTAAATATTTTTGACGGAATCCTTCCAAAAGGTGAGATATGAAAGAGTGACACTGTGTAAAAACTGTTACCATTGGGATGCCATCATGAAGTGGAAGGTGAAAATGTAAATCGAAGATGCTTAAAAATATTCAGTTTATGAAAGTATGGATGCACCCAGCTTGTTATTGCAAGCTTTTGTTAAAAATTTTCATAATAAACCAATACATAACAATGAATCTAAACAAGTAATCAAACAAATACAAATAGTGTATCTTAATATGAATCCTGCCATCCACCTAAAATCATTGTATAACTTTTTCATGCCTTTCAGGGGAACCTGCCACATCTCTGAATAAACAGATTCAAGGTGTACGGTTTCACCATGAGCAAAAACTAAATCAGTTTCTAATTCAACATTGCTTTGCTTGCAAAGTATACAGTACAGTATTTCCTATTAATTAGAAATATACAGTATGATTTATTTACTGAACCTAATTAGAAGTCATGTCTTTGCTCTTTGTAGTCTCAGATGTTACTAAAAATATAGAGATTAATTCTCCCACAGACTATTGCAGTTAAGGTTTTAATACACCGATATTCAGTCGTTTATTGCATTTTTTTTCTTTGTTTTAGTTCACACCCCTAGATTCTGTGCCTATTAATTGCTTCTCTTCCTTAAAAGTAAACTGCAAACATTCCATTTCTAACAACTGAGCTACTAAATTAGTCTCACTACTCTGCGTGTTCATCAAACTTTATCTGTCAGAATAAAATGAAGTATTTTAGGAATGACATAAAATAATATAAAGATGTAGTGTTGACCTAAACCAACTAACAAACCTTGATAAATAAAAAATACACACGTAATCTTCTTCTATAATACGCTACCGTGGCTGACCGTTTGTCTGTCCAGGATTTTAAATCACCTGTAGCTCACAAATCATTTGACCTATTGACCTGAAATTTGGTACACATATACTATGTGATGTCTACTATCTGCTTTCGCGGTGATGATTGACCTCCAAGGTTATTCCTCTTTTTATGTTTATTTTATTTTAGAATCAACTCTCTGCAGCAGCCAGCAGGGCGACCATGCGGCGCATGCGTATGGGCGCCGTTCTCATCCCTACCACCTTCACTATAACTTCCTCTACTTCTTCATATCTTAAATCATTCTTGAGGCAGATTGAAGACTTAAGTGGCAGCTTAAATGAAAAATTAAAGAAAATATACTAAGTAATTGCAACAAAAACACTGACTTACTTAGTTTTAACACGAAAAGATGCTGACGAAAGAAGAGAAGTAGGCGGCCGCTAGGGTGGAGGAAAGAAGAGCTGCTCAGGAAGCAGTAAGCGCATCAACCTCTGAGCAAATGAAGGCTAAACATACAGAGGAAGAGGATGAAAACTATGAATGCCCAAGTCAAGTGTATGTGCACTGTACCGTTACTGGTAATGTGTAATGTAGTAAAATGAGCCTAGAACAAGGTTATGTTAACCACAATAAATGATTTTTAATTAAATATTGGTCTACATAACAACCTTCTTGGATCTACGACTGAGACTGCTGGTTCACGATTCCCTTCATGTCATTCAGATTTCTGCACATGTAAAGATTTCACAGCCATCTCTCTAACTGACAACATCACTTAGATGGATGAGTATGATCATAAAACATGTCTTTAATGAGATGACATGCAATTATTACAATTTTATTGTAGTGGCAAGCATATCCTGGAAAAAAGAATACTGATGTTACATAATTACTTAAGAAGTCACATGAATAAGTGGATAAGCCGTATACTTTATCAAAATGTATTTATTTTGATTTCTTTCAAATCAAACTGATGAATGTCCCCTGATCTCGATTCTTCTATAGTGTTGTAATTGTAAAGGCATTTTAACTGATTTACTTTGCAAATAAATTAAATCCTCAGTATAGTAAATCAAAACAACTGGAATTTTATCCACAGAAAACGAATTTGAAGATAAATCTTACCTTCAAAATGCCTTGTTGTTTGAATCTACTTGTGCCTTCAACTCAGATCATACGTGAAGTGTCAACAGCCAGATATATACACCTGAGGTCAGATTTATAAAAGATTCTTGGCCACCTCCTTCACCAAGGACTTTCTTGCCTGGTTACTCAGTTTGGCCAGGAAGGGTCCAGGTGGTTTCATACATCTTCCGTTTCACAATTATTGTGGTCACTGTGTTCCTGGGGACGCTCACAGCTTCAGTAATGTTTTTATGCCATTGCCCTGATTAATGCCTAACCACAGTTTGATCACGGAGGTCTACAGAGAGTTCCTTGGACTCCATGACTTGCTTTTTGTCCTGACGTGCAGTGTGAATTGTTGGATCTCATATCCACAGGTGTATGCCTTTCTAAACTACATTCAATCAATTAAATCTGCCACATGTGGACTCCAATCAAGTTCTAGATACAACTCTTGGATGAATAAAGCAGACATGACACACTTAATCTTGTTTTAGAGTACCAGAGTCCGAATACTTATAGAAATAAGAGATTTCAGTTTTGATTTTTAATACAGTTGCAAAACCTTTTAGAAAACACATTGTTGCCTTGTTATGGGTTATTAAGCATAAACGATTGGGCAAAAATGTCAATGTTTTCCACGTAAAATAAAATGTACAACACAATTATTTGTGCAGAAAGTGAAGGGGTCTGAATACTTTTTGAATCCACTGTAAATCCACTCACAAGCAGGTGAAAATCTATTCTACACCTCACACCTTAATGCCATTGTGCATTGTCCACAGTGAGGTACTAGCAAATGAAAGTCTGAAGCCTTCCAGAATATGAAGATGTTTGTAAACAAAGAACCCTACTTACTTACAAAAGTAAATTATTCAGAATTTTCAAATGAAAAAATAAAAATTTGGAGGCTTCACAAAAAACATTCAAGTGTGCTTGTACAACAAGCTTTTAAGCTATCAGAGTTTTGTATTTCGTAGCACAAATATAAGAAAGCTCAAACAAATGTGGAAGAGCTCACCTTGGTATATGAAACAGATAAATGCACTGAAATTCTTCATGAGTCAGCTGTCGACTGCCATCTACTCGTGATTTCGACAAATTTGTGAAAACCAGGCAAGCCCAGGTTTCAGATTAATAAGACAAAAGAACACTAGATTTGATTGTGTGTGTGTCGAGTACCATGTGTATGTAAAAACTGAATATATATTTAATATTATTTGTTAACTAGCTGTGCTACCTGTCTAAGATGTTTTGAAATCATAGGCATCAGTGTTAACGTTTGTGGTGCACCATGCAAGGCATATGTTTCTGTTTTATGCCACTAGGGTTTCGTTAAAGCCATCTTAATGTTTATGATTCACCATCTTTTGGAATGAGAGAGATGTAGCTACCAGATGGACACACAGACACTTCTCCTTTTATTAAGGTGGGCATGTGCTATTCAAGGGAAATTATTGGCTGGTTTACATTAAAATTGCTGCTAATAAAGAGTCATGTCTGAGCAAAAATAGATACCAATTAGTCTCAAGACCAACAAGTTTGAGTACCAAAGACATAAAGAATTTTTGTTGTTTTCTTTAATTCTTAGCCAGGACCCCTACTTTATACAGCTACATATGTTTCCTTGTTGCCCTTGGTTTATTCTGTTGGTGTATCTAAACATTCAAATGCATGCTGTATAAATAACAATCACCATAAAATTGAAAAGGGCTTATTATTATAGAATGGCAGCCCGTCTCAGCTACATTGTGGCTTTGGACACATGGCTACCACAGAAGGCTCCAGCTCTCTGTAACAGAGTTCAGAAAAAGGGTGGATGAATAAAATACTTTTTAATTTTTCTTCCAGTGCTTTATTTTACGTGCCAAAAAGTATTTTTCTAAGGATCATATATTTCTATTGCATTATTCCCTAAATGTGGAATTGAATGCAGCCGTTCAGTGGCTTGTGTATTGACATTTTCTTAGGTGTGCAGAAACCCACAAGAATTCCAGTTATAATGATGCATTCAAGAACTGTGATGTAAAGTACAGATGAAAGGCGATCCCTCTGTGGACCTGCACTAATGAGACTTTTAGCATGCAGAAAAATATTTTACATTCATCTCACTGATTTCTATAGCTATTCTTAAAATACCTTCTCTGTTCTCTGTAGGATAGAATCCATCACTATGTAGTAAACTTAATCTTTCCATTTTATTGAGAATGAAAATGTTTTTATGTTCAAAAGAGAAGGAAATCAAACTGGTCAGTTGCTATGAAACAATTATTGATAATGGTGCTACATTTCATATGGTGGATTGCAGAGAGAGGAAACAGAAAAAACAAAACCCTGTTTATTTAGTGACTTCTCTGCCTGTTTGTCGGTCTCTCTATTACGTAGTGCTCTGTCTGTGTGTTATGGATCTTAAAAATAACAGTTATAAGGACACTTGTTCATGTTAATTGCAGTCTCAGGTGTTGAAAAATATTTTAAAAGGAGCATCCCACATGAAAATATAATGATCTCATTAATTGACAGTGCATACCAATTTATAAATTTTATGTCTGTTTGAGGTTAAAAAAAAAAAAACAAAAAAAAACTCTTCCTCTTCAGCTGGGAATCGAACTCAGGTCTCTGAGGCAGGCAGGAATGCTGTGACAGCATATCTTACTGCTACTCACGGGAGATGTTGTATCATTCTTGAACCTTTTGTGAAAGTGTTTATTTGATCTTCGGAAATCAGGCTTCATATATTCTATAGTTTATGCCTACATTTTGTAACATTTATTACTAAAATATGAAAAAGTTTCTGTTTTAACAATGTGTTTATATAGATTACTGTAGAAACGGAACACACATGAAATGCGTGTGTTCCAAAAATGATCTATTATTTCTACTCTAAAACTCCACTTCACTCCCAGATAATCAAACAAGGCATGAGCTGGGAGAAGTTTGTGCATGTTCTGCGACAGTGGGGGATGGAATAGCAGGCTGATTGCTACTCTTAATCTGCACATTAGCAGGACAAAAGACGCTGGCGGAGAGGTGAGGACAGATTTAAGAAGCGATTTAAGGTGGGACGGATCTACAAGTTTTTTCATAGGCTCTGGTAATTCTAGTGTTAAGGAACAGTGATTAATAAAAGGAATATTTGAACCTGTGACTATGTTTGATGTGATTGTGTCTGGGGTTTGGGGCTTGGTGGCGCCCCTACTGATTACATTGGCATAGTCGGCAGGATTTGATGTCTGACTGTGTGGCAGGAACCTGCAAAATAAATGTTTGTGTAACCAACACCAAGACCATCAACTCATACACTTCCAGCATCGACTTTCTCAATTGAAATGGGCAAGAAAACAGTGAAGAAGATCAGCAAATTTGGAGGAGATTTTAGCATTGCCAATTCACCAAACATGCATTTCTTTGGATAGCAAGATGAAAATCAGGGCACCCAGAGGAAAGCCACTGAGACATGGGGAGAACATGCAACTAACCGTGAGGCCAAAGTGTTACCAATGTGTCACCGTGCCATTCTCATTTTAAATAAAAGGTACTATATGAAGGAAAGAGAAAATGACTACTTACTATACAGTGTAAAATAAGGCTGGCTTACTCGAGAGGTGAAAAAGAAATTAAGAATTTGTATTCATTTAACTCAATATTTCCATCTGCAGTTTTTTTTAAAAACAGAAAAATATAAAGGAATCATTGAACAATTATTGATGCTTGCTGTAAAAGGCTCTACATTAAATATATGATTGTTTGCTAAACTAATTTATAAACAAAACATTCTAAAACACATTTTATCTAGTTTATGGCAGTAAGGGTCCACAGCTAAGTAAGAAATTCTACATCTATTATTATTCATCCATATGTCAGTCATAATGGCATTATAAAAATAAAATGACTGTGGATTCTGCAAGAGAACAGACAAGACCACAATAAAGACTGGGATACCATCCTGGTAATCTTGTATAATTGAACTCATTAAAGCAAAGAAAAAACATGCAGCAACTGCTGAAACATCTCCTGACGCCAACCCAGACACAGACAGATGCAGGAAGCACAAGTGCAAGCACATACTTTTATTTTTTATTTTTTTTCTCATGGGAAACGCCTTCCCCCGTAGCCCACAAGCTCAACATAGTCCCAAAGCACAGCTAAGCACAATCCAATTCTTTCTTTCTTTCTTTTCTCTTCCACTCCGGCTCCCAGAGTAGTGTTTGCTGGCTCCTTTTATAAGGCACCCAGAAGTGCTCTAGGTGCTTGATGACCTATTTCCAGCAGCACTACTCGGTGTGGTGGAAGAACCATCCATACGGGCTCAGCAGCGGTTGCAGCACCCTCTGGCGGCACCCCTGGATCTCCCATGGAGTCCGAGGTACCGTTGCAACCCAGGGGGGCTGCCACCTAGCACTCCGGGGGAGGTAATACTCTGGTCACGCTTCCTCCCCTGGTCCTTCCATCATGAAGGCATCCCAGCTGTCTGCCACTTTCTTTACAGATGTGAGTTCATAACAGAGCTGAACTAAGATGGAGGATCTTCCGGGTTTGAGGACTTCCAGCAGGAAGGGGTGGGTCCAGGTGGATGAACACTGGAAGTGACGTCAGTGGTGGTTAAACCGCCAGTCTTGCAGTCTGCAGAGGGAGGAAGAGAAAGGACATTATCACACAGCGTCAACTTCTGGAGCGGCAGGTTATTATCATTACCAGAGCCCTTAAGCTGCCCCCTATGCACACGCACGTGACAATGCATATTATAAAATGCACTATATGAACTAAGTCTTGTTTAAACAATTGATCAACAAAAAATCCTACAATTATATTTGCTCTTTCACCTGTCATATTTACAGATCTGCTTATTTTCATTACAATTTCAAATTCAAGAAAATAAATGTATTAATACTACACAATATGTGATATTTCTTATTTGAACTACAAAAAAAATCAATTTTGATTATCTTTTTGTACATTAATCATAAAGTCACAATATAAAAGTGTTATTGATTACTAATACTTGTTGTAGAAGGCACTATATGTGTATTCTTGTCTGACCAGTCATTTAACTGACTTACAGTTTTACAGCCTCATCTTCCATTGACACGTGTGCACAAACATACCATTCTACAGCCTCTGGACATGATTGCAAGTGCCCTGGTAGCACTAGGCAGGCAGGAGGAAGATCTGGTTGATACAGCACCTCACCTATTTATACATTCAGGTTATCAGGCAGTACTCACAATGGCATGTAGACAGAAACACTGCAAAGACAGGGGGCCTGCCTGGGAATTGAATACAATTCTCCTGAGCTTTGGGACATTAGTGATGATCACTTTAGCTCCATGCCAACAATAAGCAGGAAATTCCACATTCAATTTTATTTATCCAGTGATTCATTTACAAATTACTTTACCTGAGTACAGTTCTATTAATATACAGTATGTTCAATGAAGTAGAATTATGGAAAAAAAATCTAAATAAATTAAAACATGTAAAGTGATAACTTGAAAGGGGGGAGCATAAATGACCTTACTTGTTTAAACTGTTAAAATTAGTTATTTTATTTATAAACTCTGAAAGATATTTGTGCATGTTTGAAGGTAAAAATAACCTTATGTAAAAAAGATAAAAACCAGAAAAATTCAAGACCCTGCGGTTGGTAGGTTGTTCTCAAAAGGAACTTTTAAAGCAAATTCCACAGATTTTCCAAACCACAGACATGAAAGGTAGTTTGGAACAAATCCAGTCATCTGCCACCTGCTCTACTAAAGCATCACAATGTTGTTACACTGCAAGTTCAGCTTTGACATATCTAAGGTGTTATTGTGAAATTAGATTTGTTGCAAATGCTGAATGATTGTTTCAAGAGTGACAGCAAGCTGTAAAGATCAAGGCAAACATCAAGAACAATTTATCAGGGTTGAAAGGAAACAACATCTTAATTAGGTTAACTGCAAATAACTGACATTGAGAATGAACAGCGCATTATGAGGCGGAAAGGCCAGACTCTAATGTATATTGTCTGTTCAAACAGAGTGACTTGACATCTGAGCTAAAGGGCCAGGGCACCCCAACTCAGTCTCGACTGTAGGGGGCAATGACATCACACCGAGCAGGTACCTTTTGGTCTTTGAACCTTGTTCCTATGAACATCACTACTCTGGCAAGGTTATTCATGGCAAGAAGGTTTATCTAAACAGACCAAGTTGTAGCATTTCTGTTCCATAAATGTGTTTTTGTAAATGTGACATTAACTTGTAAAGAAATAATTAAAATACTTTGAGATTCAAATAGTATGTATGTTATAATGATTATGACTTATTCAGATGCTTAAAAATGAGGTGGAGTAATATTTGGTAGTAAAGAAATATGGACAGCATCAGACGTCTGCATTCATTCATTAGACATACAACCCCAATTCCAATGAAGTTGGGATGTTGTGTAAAACGTAAATAAAAACAGAATACAATGATCTGCAAATCCTTTTCAACCTATATTCAATTGAATACATTACGAAGACAAGATATCGAATGTTCAAACTGATAAACTTTATTGTTGTTTTGCAAATCTTCACTCATTTTGAATTTGATGCCTGCAACATGTTCCAAAAAAGCTGGCACAGGGGCAGCAAAAGACTGGGAAAGTTGAGGAATATTCAAAAAAAATACCTGTTTTGAAAATTCCACAGGTGAAGAGGTTAATTGGAAACAGGTGTTTGTTATGATTGGGTATAAAAGGAGCATCCCCAAAAGGCTCAGTCATTCACAAGCATGGATGGGGCAAGGTTCACCACTTTGTGAACGACTGCGTGGGCAAATAGTCCAGCAGTTTAAGAACAACATTACTCAACGAACAATCTAGGGATTTTATCATCTACTGTTCATAATTTCATCAAAAGATTCAGAGAATCTGGAGAAATCCCTGCACGTAAGCAGCAAGGCCAAATACCAACACTGGATGCCCGTGACCTTCAATCCCTCAGGCGGCACTGAATTAAAAAGCGGCCTCATTCTGTAAAGGATATTACCATGTGGGCTCAGGAATACTTCAGAAAACCATTGTCAGTTAACACAGTTCATCGTTACATCTACAAGTGCAAGTTAAAACTCTACCATGCAAAGCGAAAGCCATATATCAACAACACCCAGAAACGTCGCCAGCTTCTCTGGGCCCAAGCTTTTCTGAGATGGACTGATGCAAAGTGGAAAAGTGTGCTGTGGTCTGATGAGTCCACATTTCAAATTGTTTTTGGAAATCATGGATGTCGTGTCCTCTGGGCCAAAGAGGAAAAGGACCATCCGGATTGTTATTAGCGCAAAGCTCAAAAGCCAGCATCTGTGATGGTATGGGGGTGTGTTAGTGCCCATGGCATGGGTAACTTGCACATCTGTGAAGACACCATTAATGCTGAAAGGTACATACAGGTTTTGGAGCAACATATGCTGTCATCCAAGCAATGTCTTTTTCAGGGACGTCCCTGCTTATTTCAGCAGGACAATACAAAGCTACATTCTGCATGTGTTACAACAGTGTGGCTTCGTAGTTAAAGAGTGTGGGTACTAGACTGGCCTGCCTGCAGTCCAGACCTGTCTCTTATTGAAAATGTGTGGCGCATTATGAAGCACAAAATATGACAACGGAGACCCCGGAGTGTCGAGCAACTGAAGTTGTACATCAAGCAAGAATGGAAAAGAATTCTACCTACACAGCTTCAACAATTAGTGTCCTCAGTTCCCAAACGCTTATTGAGTGTTGTTAAAAAGAAAGGTGATATAACACAGTGGCAAACATGCCCCTCTCCCAGCTTTTTTGGAACGTGTTGCAGGCATCAAATTCAAAATGAGTGAAGATTTGCAAAACAACAATAAAGTTTATCAGTTTGAACATTCGATATCTTGTCTTCGTAGTGTATTCCATTGAATATAGGTTGAAAAGGATTAGCAAGTAATTGTATTCTGTTTTACGTTTCACACAACGTCCCAACTTCATTGGAATTGGGGTTGTATATAAATGGAAGATTTGTGTGTATATGAAACAGTCTGCTCTACTCACATTCAACCACAGCCACTAGATGGTGCATGGATGCACTTTTACATTTTTTCAGGGCTTGCATGCACCTCACTTCTCATTACAAAAGACCAGTGTGCAGCAAACGCTGCCACGCATCAACATCATTGTGCTAATGTCACAGAAGAAGAGACACAACGTCGAAACAAAGCAAACACTGCAGTTCAACAACATGCAAGTGAGACACCTCAGCAACTGAGGGCAAGGTTTGAAATTTTCACTAAAAACATTGTCTATCTGGAGGTACTTCCTTGAGACAAAGATTAATAGGATTCATATTCCAGTGATACGGCTAAGAAACGGTATCGGTAGTGTCTTCTTACGAAAGACAGTGGGATAGCAAGCACAGGTGGGTCATTAAACTCTGCACTTGGTATTTCTTAAGAGTTACCTGATGCCTCTTGAAGTTTACAAATATAGTAAAACTGCTATGGAGTCTTCAGGCTATTTTTTGTCCCGAAGGCCACATGCAGCTCGTCTTGTTCATATTTTTTTGCATAGTTATTTTCTATAAATTTAATTGACTTGCTCACATTTATTTTTATATTTGGCTAGTTAGGATTGTGTGATTTGTTAATCTTCATTTATATTATTTGCTAACCTTGAATAATTCAAATTGCTCACTTTCCATCTTTATTAATTGAGTAAAGTTTGTTGGACTTCTTCATTTTTATTTAAATGTTTGGCTAATTAGTCTTTACGTACAGTTTGTAAATGGCTTGAATTTTTGAAATTGTTCATTTCTAGTTCTATATTTTGGCAATTCAAATGTATTACATTTGCTAACTTTTATTTTTATTTAAGTAATTTATTCACTGTATGGCATATGTGTGCATCTCTTCACTATAATGATCTAATGTACGTTAAATAAGGTGTTAGGCCTCCAAAAGACCCACAGACCCAAGCCAAAGTCTTAATTGGTCTGCCTAAGATAGGCCTCACCCCCAGGTAGCCTGATAACAAGCTTAACTGGCAGGCTTTGACCTATCCAGAACAAATAAAAAAAGGAAAAAACTCTTTAATGTTCAAAATATTTTAATGTCCCAAAATATATCAAAGTGCCTCACAAGAGAAAGGATATCCCAAAACCTTTGGCTTAAGAAACCAATCTACAAAAAAAAATACTTAAAAAAAAAAGACTTATTTGAAGTAAATCCAAACAGAGCAGAAATGTCAAAAGGCAAAATGGCAAACCATAACAAGTAAATCCTATCTGAAATCCTGTAATTGTAAATTCAAGAAAGAAACAAAAATTTGAAAGCCAAAAAATGATAGTACTCACGACTAGGGGTGTAAATAGAGGGAATGTGTTGCATGGGTGCTCACGTCAGTGGGGACCCAAAGATCATCGCACATTATTTGGTGTCTACAGCTGTCCAACGGATGCAACAGACTAAAATAAAGTGCCTGGTTTTCAATGGCCATTTTACTTCAAACACAGATTAGTTTGCTGTTTCAAATTTATGTTCAACATAAATTTTGTATATTTGTATCAATTTTAGTTATCCAACATCTGATCCTGAAGGCAAAACTGGTATAACGGGTCTAGGGCTCAGAAGAAAAGCCCAGTTTTTAAATAAATAATCACCGAGGGGATGTGGTAGTGTGGCTGGAGTGGTTCTTGAATGCTACATAATGTGGC
The DNA here is from genome assembly GCF_016835505.1 of Polypterus senegalus. Lineage (NCBI taxonomy): Eukaryota > Metazoa > Chordata > Cladistia > Polypteriformes > Polypteridae > Polypterus > Polypterus senegalus. Next base: position 108,232,041 of record NC_053168.1, read on the forward strand.
CGTTTGCTGGCTTATGTGCAGAGGAGAGGAATCGTTCTCATCTGTAACTGAAGCCAGGAACAGCAAATCACCACACCTGAGCCATGTCCCCATTATACATAGTAGGAGTGCGAGTGCAGGGGGGAGGAAAAAGAAACTGAAAGGGGAAAGTGAATGAAGGTTAAGGGAGAAGAAGGCGGCAGGAATCTGAAAGCCAGTGCATGTATGCGTGAGCAAGCGAGCAGGTGAAGGCAGGCTCACTAGAGAGAGCAGGCAGTTGGAAGGAGAGCCCCTTGGAGTGTTAGGCCGACACTCAGGGGGCAACTGGAAGTGGTCACTCCTGCTGAGTGCTTTGGAGGAGCAGGAGTGACTGGAAGGTGGTTGGCTCATCGCAAAAGGTAGTGGCAGCCCCAGCCTGAGCATCCTGGTCACTGGGGAACCTAAGTCATAGTCTGGAGAGTCCTACGGATGGTCCAGGGACCACAGGGCTACAGCCTTGACAGGAGAAGGTCAGCTGCAGGTAGGGCAACTCCCCTGGTGCAGAGCCCGGATGGGAGAGGCAGGGGAGCCGCCAGTTGAAGAAAGCACCATGTTCGTTTTTAAAGAAAGGACAGCTCCCAGCCAGTATTTTAATCTCGTTTTAATGGATTATTTAAATCTCTGCCTTTTCAGTGGTTTTTAATGGATTATTTATTTAATGACTTTTAGAAGCACTGCACTATTTATTTTGAACACTGTTATTGGTTTTGTTGTTTTTAAATAAAAGCACTGTTGCACCTTTTTGCACCATCCTATTGCTTCATTGTAATGTCTTCACTGTCCAGCTCATCCAGTGACATAACTGATGGTGTCGGGTTCAAGAGCTCCAAAAAAAAAAGATGGGAGCATAGAGTAGAACCCACATCATCACACTAATTCAGGGAAGTCAAACCAGAGAAGGGGCACCCAGAAACATCTTCTGGAATAGCACCTCACTTCTTCTGCTGCTAAGTAAACCAGTCAATCATTTTCTAACCTGCTTAGTCCTGCACAGGATCACAGGGTGGATGCTGGAGCCTATCCCAGCTAGCATAGGGTGCAAGGCAGGAACAAACCCTAACCACACACAAGGGCCAATTTAGTATCTCCAATCCACCTAAATAACCTGCATGTCTTTGGACTGTGGGAGGAAACCGGACCACCTGGAGGAAACCCACAGGGAGAACATGCAAACCCCATGCATGGAGGACCCCTGGCCTCCTTACTGCGAGGCAGCAGGGCTACCTCTGCGCCACCCTAAGTAAAAAAATAAAAGAAAAGTAAAAAAGTCTCTCATCTAGAAATGAATGTAAGAGTAGGGTGACCAGGACAGTCCCAAATTCTGGCTAGTTAGGCTGACCAGATTTGCCTTTTTTTCTGGGGCAGTCCCATTTTTATGTGTTGAACCCCATTTTAATTTCCTTAATTAGGACTCATATGATTTTTCACTTTTGTATATAGTATTTATAAATGTCTCTGCTTTGGACTGATTTGAATGTTTCTCTTTGAATCTATTTGGTGTTGCTTTCTTTCCTTCCTATTTTTAATTAAAATAAATGACCATTGCTGGAGGTGATTAGATTGATCGTTGTCACTTAATTGCTTGTTATCTGCTTGTTTTGAATTCCAACAAGTGAAATCTGGTTGTTATTTAGAGGCAGCAAGCGCTTGAAGTGCAACAGTAGCTTGGACTCGAGAGGAAGCTTTAGAAGTATAAGGACTTTGTGGAAATTTTGTTTCTGCAAGATTTTATTCTTTCTTTGTATTTTTATTGTTTCTACCCTTTGCTTGTAAATTTTCAAATGTCTTAGACTCTCAGAACTGCAGCTGTGCAAGTACTGGGAACATAACATTGAATTTTAATACACTCTACACTGGAGAAAACACAGATTGCTTGTGGCTGCTTGGGGTGCTGCTGTCTAGGAGAGAAAACAACAATTTACTTGGATGTTGAGCACAGCAAACAAGTGACAGTTTGAAGCTGCAGCATGGCAGGGAGCTTATGCTCTTAAGAATTTACTTTTCCTGTTTAATTTGAAGAAAACAACTTATAAAAGCTAAAGATTTTACCAGGCACATGAGATATTACTTTCTGGTTAAATAACACCACCAATAACAAGAAGACACACATATACTAAAGCACTTGCTGACTTTGTCATAGCTATGACACTACAAGTAGTTTTAACCTCTGAATGAGACTTGCAGAGCAGTTTATGATATTTCACCGGCGCACACAGAAGGCCACTGCACGTTATTTTCCATTGTCCAAGTGCTTCTGTTCCACCAGCTCCTTGTGAAACCTGTCTGTACTGTAGATTCTGCCTTTCAACATCACACAAATATGGTCCTCTCTTGGTAGTATAAAATATATCTGTTGATGATTAGTGATCAGTTTTATTTCATGAGACGAGTGCATTGCTCTTACATATAGTCTTTCCTGCCTGTACATTTTTGCATTTTTTTTTATCAGGGCTAAACTCTCTGCAGTTCAAATTTATTACAGACTGTATTGCAGACTGTCATCCATTGCTATGTTCCACTGTTCCTTTGGAGTAAAGGAATGCTCAAGGCTTTGTTATGGCCTGTATCCTAGGCAATGAGGAGTCTGATACGGAAACCAAAAGTTGAACCCTCACTTAGCTGATACAGAGAGAGCCAGGGGCACTGGCATAGCACAAATTTTGTGGGCAATAACCCACCTTCTCTGAAGTAATAAATTATTCAAATAAAATTCTGGGGAAAACTGCTGCATAATAATAATAATAATAATAATAAAACATTTCAAGACTCTAGTGATTTCATTTACTTATTTTTCAAGTACTACAAATCATTATTGATACCTCAGCACATCTTTATTGTTAGGCTCATGGTCAGTGTGCAAAATATGCCATGGTAATTGGGGGGTGGGGAGGTACCATGGAGGTCAGATGGGCACACCAGCTGGACGAGGGAACAGCTTCTTGCCCAGTCGGAGGCATAGAATGGATGGACCAGCAGAAGCTGGAGGCCAGGAGTAGTTCCATCTCCAGGTGGCAGTGCTCCTCCCAGGGCATCCAACTTTGGACTCCCACAGGGTGACATGAGAATTGGAGTCCTGAAGTGCAGCCCTGTCAGGCTCCTTGGGTGCCATTAGAGGGCGCTGTCTGGGGAGGACCTGCCTGGTTTCCATGTGACTTCCAGCTTTTAAGGAGCCCACGGTCTCACCTGGATGAGTCAGAATCGGGTGGCAATGGGCAACACTCAAAAAGAGGATCGGAAGGAGAGAAAGAAGAGACACTTTGATTGTAACTGTGGTTGGTTGTTTCTGAACTTTGATTGCAATTGTGGTTGGTTGTATCAGCACATTTGGTGATTTATTTGTAAGAAAATACTTAATTTGTATCCTGGGAATGTGTTGGGTAATATTGTGTCTGAAGCTTGGGGCTCGGTGGCACCCCTTTGTGGTCACATTAGATATGAAGAATATTATTGGTTAAGATATGCATATCTTACACATGGGAATTGCATTACACACTGATTCGCAGCCTGCAAACTAGAAAACACACCAGCATTGTGTGGAAAAGCTACTTTTAATGATTAATATAACTGAAATGCTATCTGCAGCGTTGTGTGGACCATTTCATTTCTGAAGTCTAAGTTGAATGTCATATCCTTTTAAAACACACACCAATCTCCTGCCTATAAAAAGTGTAGAAAGTTTTTACGTTTTACTGTTATACAGCGATCAGTAAGAGATGATACCATTAGCAACAGCACCCCCTCTTGTCCCGAAGTGGGATTGCTTACCCAAGATGAATATGAAGGGTAATCAACAGACACACAGTCATGACAACATGCACAGAATTATCAAGTTCTTAAAGGATTTGCAGTCTTTACTAGTCTCTACTTTTTCTGCTTTCTTTTCTGTTTTTTTTCTGTGGTGGCATTTAGTGTCACCACCACCCGATCAAGATACTGTGAAGCCACATGTGATGTTCAAATGAAGGTGGGTACCCAGCTGTCCAGGAGACCCACTGTGCTGAATCATTTTGTGAAACACCAGGAAACAATAAGGAATGACTTAAGAACAGTTCTGTTAGGTAGAATGCTTAGTGGGGGACAGGTGGTCTTTTGGCCTTGAAACCCTTGCAGATTTTTTTTTCTCTGTCCTCCTGGCTTTCTGGCCTTATCACCAGACTCATCTTTAGAGTATTAGAATATGATATTTTATATAAGGACTCTACTTTTCTACTGATTATATATCTATGTTATGTAAGGACAGACTGGTTTATTTTTTATTTCTTATTCATGTAATTATTTATTTATCATCTTATAGAGTACTTTGAGCTACATCCTGTATATGAAAATACGCTATAGAAATAAATGATGTTGTTGTTTTTAACATTAATGTCAAAGGGAAAACAGATCTGTGCAAAGTGGTCTAAATTAATTACAAATATTAAACACAAAATAACTGATCATCTGCAGTGGGCTGGCGCCCTGCCCGGGGTTTGTTTCTGCCTTGGGCCCTGTGCTGGCTGGGATTGACTCCATCAGACCCCCGTGACCCTGTGTTAGGATATTGCGGGTTGGACAATGACTGACTGACAGACTATCTGATCGTATACGTTGTGAATTAAGGTGCTATATTTGTGCCCGACCCAGCACAGATTCACACTGAGGCACGTGTCAAACACACAAGACTTTTATTTTTCTTCACCTGTGGGGCATGTCTTCCCCGTGAACCCCACAGGCAATACAAAGTCCCAAGCACTTAATCCAAACAACCAACCCTTCTTCTGGCACCACCACTCTTTACAGGCAACCTCATCCTCTTCCTCCCAATTCTGGCCGCGAAGTTCCAAAAGAATAAACAGCACTGATGTACACAAAACCGAGTCCAAACAGAACTGAGGAAATAAGGAAATGGTGGAGGCTTTTAAAGGGGAAGACAGGAAGTGAGGTCAAAGGGTCCGGCTCATAAGGGTCTTCAATCATAGGCTCGAGCCCGGATATGATATCATAGGGGCTGGAGGCAGCAAGATCTTCTTCCATAGGCTCGGACCCGGATGTGACGTCAATAGGGCCAGGTGGGATCTTCTGTGAATGGTCTACAGGCAAGGGAGAAAAAGAGTCAGTGCACTCTGCCACATCCCGGTCTGATTCGGAGTTGCCCTTACTCAAGCCCTTTAGCTGCCTCCCATGTGCACGTGTGTGACAACGTATTCACCCATTTTCAAGTCAGTACAGTAAAACCTTGGATTGCGAGTAACTTGTTCTGCGAGTGTTTTGCAAGACCAGCTAAAATTTTCTGTAAATTTTAACTTGCTAAATGAGCAAGGTCTTGCGATACAAGTAGTCCGTATACACTTTGTCTGCCGAGCATCATGTGATCACAACTGAGCTGATGGTTCTTCTCTTTTCTCACTGCAGGACTGTGGATAATTGTCTCCCATGCTCGGTGTCAGTCGGCATGCCTCACTTGTATAGTCAACATCCATACGAGCGTATACTGCTTACTATAGCATCGTAACCACATGTGTGTGCGTAAAGCATTTTCTAATTTTGTGTGCAAGTGATGAATCTGTTTAATGACGTTGCCATGTTAATTGTCTGCAAAGTACTCAAATGGAGGCAAAAGCAACTGTCATTGAATAGGTTCCTTGTTAAAGTCGCTAAAAAAAAAAAGATTCCAGTGAGTCAACAGATAGCAATGATTCCATTAGTTATAGTGAAAGTCGTCCTACTCAGTAACCCTTCTCCTCCTCTTCTTTTTCTCGTCTCCCTTACACCAGCCATGATTCTTTTCAAAGGTAAAGTGAAGGTTAATTTGTTTTATGTATTTTTACTTTATATTTTGTATTAAACATTTTTATATGAATATTTTTGGGTTGTGGAATGAATCATCTGAGTTTCCATTATTTCTTATGGAGAAATTCACTTTGATATATGAGTGCTGTGCTTTGGATTACAAGCACATTCCCAGAACGAATTATGCTTGCACACCAAGGCACCACTGTATTTAGAAGATGCACCTTTGGAAGCTCTGACAGCCTTGAGTCAGTGTACACAGGGCTCTCTCTATCAGCTTTGCACATCTGGACGCTGCCATTTTTCCACATTGTCCTTTGCAAAACTTCTCACACTCATTCGGGTTGCTTGGGGATTTTAAGTGGGCAGCCTTTGTCAAGTCCACCCACAAATTCTCAACTGGATTGAGGTCTGAACTCTGACTTTGCCATTTTTGTTTCTAAGCAGTTCCTATATACAGCAGATATACCTTTAGGCTCTGGGTGGTTGTCTTTGTGGATAACAATTTTTCTCCCAAGGTGCAGGTTTCTTGCAGATGCCATCAAGCAGCTCAAGGAACTACACATGAGTAGAACCAGAATGGGGAATTGATGCTATGCAGAGGTGACATCACCAGACAACATTTAAGTAAACCATAGAAGTAAAAAATAAAAGTAAAAAGTCACTCATCTAGAAATGAATGTAAGAGGCGGGTGACCAGGACTGTCCCATATTACAGCTATGCATCCCAGTTAGGCCTACCAGATTTACCTTTTTTCTGGGGCAGTCACGTGTTTATGCATTGCACCCTGTTTTAAGTTGTCTAATTATGTCTATATAAATAGTTGTCTAAATATGATATAAAATATCATATTCTAATACTCTAAAGATGAGTCTGGTGATAAGGCCAGAAAGCCAGGAGGACAGAGAAAAAAAAATCTGCAAGGGTTTCAAGGCCAAAAGACCACCTGTCCCCCACTAAGCATTCTACCTAACAGAACTGTTCTTAAGTCATTCCTTATTGTTTCCTGGTGTTTCACAAAATGATGTCATTTTTTCACTTTTGTATATGGTATTTATATATTGGGCTGCTTTGGACCGATTTGAATATTTTCATTTGAATCTATTTGGTGTTGCTTTCTTTCCTTTCTTTTTGTAATTAAAATAAATGACTCTTGCTGGATGTGATAAAATTGATTGTTGTCACTTAATTGCTTCTTATCTGCTTGTTTTGAATTGGAACAAGTGAAAGCTGTAATATCTGTAAAAAAAGAAGCCTGTAGAATGTATTTTGTAAAATAAATATAGTTCATTTGAACCCAAGATTGTTTTGGTACAGTTGTGCCTGTCATTTGGAGCTCACTGATGGCTCCTACAGATTACAAAGCTTAAAGTAAAATATGAAGGGGACTTTATTATAACAGAAAAGAATGCAAAGTACAAGCAACTGAAAAAATAACAAAGGCCTAATGCTCTCACAGGGCCTATCTAGACCTATTGTTTTTCCTAATTACCATCCTAGGGGGCTGGTCTGCGTTCCCACAAGTACTCCAGTGGGCACCCTCAGTTTCCATTCCACTAGACCTCGCCTTCTATGGACCAGGCCTCTCTTCCTCTCAGTACAGTGCCTGTAAAAAATGGCGGTGCAGTGGTTAACACTATTGCCCCCAATTCCACACACTAAATAACAGCCAGGATGGATTTGTGAGAGGAAGATCTTGCCAAACAAACATTTTAGATTTTTTTGAAGAGGCAACTGTCATAGTTGATAAAATCAAAGTATAAAATATAATTTACTTAAACTTTGATATAGTCCCATATAAAAGATTTAATTCTAAAACTAGAAGCTGTAAGCATCTGAGATAACCTACAAAACTGGATCTCAAGTTTGTTAATTGGCATAAGACAAAGAATACAGAGGAGAGATGAATGCTCAATGTGGAGTGAGGTCAGAAGTGGAGATCCTCAGGGGTCTGTGCTTGGTCCACTACTTTTTGTGATTTACATTTTTACTGCTCTTAGAACCAGCTCGATTATAATATGCACTGCCCCCTAGAGCGGCAGCAAAGGAAAAAGAAAAAAAATAATCTGGTGCGCGATTGACCAACACTACTTTCCTACTACACCACCCCAAGTATAGAGACACACCAGAGAAAGGAGGGTTAACTAAAAAATTATTATTGGAAGACGATACACACTTATTGTAACAAAAAACCCTATATACTTAATATTGCGCTGTAGTGTTTCCTACCCAACACAAACAACGGCATAAAACACTTAAACACATAAGCTACTAATACAGAAATTTGAGCAAGTGAAAAAAAAATGTATTTGTAGTCCTTTAAATATTATTTGTACAGAATTTTGCGCTCAGTCTGCAGTGTTGAATGAGGCGCAGACCATACCACCTATTCCGGGAAACGTGCAGATTAACAGTTCCTTGTGCTGGCCCATCAGGTCCTCTCCCGAATACCTTTCACCAGAAAATGAAATTAATTCATTTTGAAAAGAATCCAAGTTCACCTGACATTTTCCATTTAGTGTCAATCCTTTCCCTCTTGCCTTTTCCTGTGATGGCGTCCACTTCTCTTTTGGCTCTGAGCTTCTTCTCTCCTTTTTCCTGCCACCCATTTACATACGGTTGGCTCCTCCCCGTACAGTCTGTTGGCCCTCCAAGCCAGGTGCAATTGGCCAACCTTGCAAATTAAGCAATTCTACTAATAACAGGAATGGGAAAAGCTACAAACTCACAGTAACACACACACATATTCCAGACAGCCATTACACATTAATGATAACGATTTCAGTATATTTGTCACTTCACTTAGTAAACTTGTGAAATTTTCAGATGATACTAGAATTGGAGCAATGGCAGACACTGAGGAGGCAGCAAAAATAATTCAAATAATTCCAAAAGGTAAGAATCACTACAAAAGATTTAGTAACTTATGTTGACACAACATCTTCATCGTCTAAACAATGTACAGAAGCAATTAAAAAGGCAAACAATAGTTGGTTATATTGTAAAACTATTGAATATATTAATCAAAAGACATTTTGCTCAGAATATATAATGCTCTAGTAAGACCACATCTGGAGCATGGCATGCAGCTCTGGGGCCTCATGTATAACGCCGTGCGTAGAACTCACACTATAACATGGCGTAAGCACAAAAGCCGAAATGTGTTTACGCACAGAAAAATCCAGATGCAGGAATCTGTGCGTACTCCAACTTCCACGTTCTTCCGCTACATAAATCCCGATCAGCGTGAAAACTAACGCTGCACGCCGCATTATGTAACGCCCCAAATCCTCCCAGAATTACGCCTATTTGAATATGCAAATCAATATAAATCGCCCTTAAGCGCAGCCTTCTGTGAAAAGACAATGGGAAAAGCACGGGGAAAATATAAGAATTTCAGCGAATACCAAGTGGAGGCAAAGGAAAAACATACTATTTGTTCAAATAAACCGTGGTATAATCAACAAAAGGAAGTTGATCGAGTGACATAGCGTGTTGGAGAAACTTGAAAGCTCACATTAACAAAATCGCACAGTGCCGGAAATAAAAAAGAAGTCACATATCAAAGTCGCCGTGAAAAGAAGAGTTGTAAGCCCACTGTCTGAGTGTCATATGAAGGCTTATTAGGGTACAGAGAAAAAAGGCACACAGTGAGGAAAAAGCACGAAATGTCAACTTCAATCTCGACATTTCCACTTTAATCACGTAGTTTATTTTGTCATTAAAGTAGAACATCATAAACTTCATCTTAAAATCGTTTAATTAACCAGTTTCTCAAATCACATTTTAATTAAAGTAGCACGTTAAATGCTTTGTTTTGTATTTGATCTTCTATGTGCTCTATGTGTGTGAATCACTACTTGCTTTTAAACCGCTCTCTTCCTCCAACTGGACACAGAATCAATTACATTCGTAATATTACAGTTCTCTGAATAACTAAAATACTGAGATGTATACGTGATATCATTTTCATGATGATAGGAGTTAAAGCACGTTATTAAACATGTGTTTCACTTCGATGAAATAATTTATTGCAGCAGTACAATCAGGGGCGGCTCTAGGCTTGTGGTGGCACTGGGCAGAGGAAGAATCGGTGGCTCCTTCGCCCGCCCGTCAGTAAGGTAGCTTATGCACAACGTCCATTGCGGACACTGCATAGCCGCCTCATGCTCATGACACGAGCATTTAACTTTTGCCGAAATTTGTCGCTGTGTTTTTAGCTGTGTTGTTATTTTCTTTCTGTGTTATATTCAATATATATTGGCGTAGCCACCACTGCAGTCAGTGCTTTTCTTTCCCCAAGTAACCGATCGCCATACAATCAGCTCTGTAATAGACGTTAAGCCATCTGTAAGCTTAGCGCCGATTCTTCAAAACGGTTAAAGAACATTGAAATATCTTCGTAGTACATGTTTAATTATTCTATCCTTAACGACACTCCCAGTGAAGAATATAGATTATTTAAATGAAGTTAAAGTTTTATCTGTATAATTTAATAAACATATTTTGCTGAATTTCACCTTATAAATGATATCGTTTCTGTTTCTGAACCGCGAGGTCCGTACAGGAAAGGCTTTAAAACATTTTGCAGTGGCTGAGACAGCGTGTCCTTGAAGCTGTATACCGATAATTCCCTTTCCGATCAGCTGCTGCTGTGATTCACACTCAGATACAGTGATATAAATACTCTGAGTGGTGCAGTGTGAGAAATATTGAAGAAGATGATCCGCTGTGGCAACTCCTAACAAGAGGAGCTGAAAGAAGAAGAAGAAGAAGAAGTGAGAGTAACAACGCTAAAGCAGTTATGGTATTTGGAATACTATGGCTGTTCCCTCTACCATTATATTGTTACAAGTTAATTACAATCAGATGCATTACACTAATAAACAATATGCGGTTAGTTTCGGTGTATTTATAAAGCCGCGTCAGGAAAATAAGGTGTAACCACACAGGAACAGTAGCACTGCTTTGACGCTGGGTGCCGCCAGTCTGCAAAACCGAGCGGAGAACTTGCGTACGACAAGGTATGAGGTACCGTGGAAAAGTGCGTGGATTTACGCCAAGTGTAGGTTTTATACATCGCGATTTGAACGTGGAAAAGTTTTTACGCAATGTTTCTGTGCGTACGCACTGTTTATACATGAGGCCCCTGGTCACCACACTATAAGAAAGAAATAGCAGCACTTGAAACTGTGCAACTGAGTGCACCCCAGAACTTTAGGACATGCCCTGTTCTGACAGACTCAGAGAATTAAACCTGTTTAGTCTTACGTAAAGGAGACTGTGTCGGGACCTAATCCAGGTCAGGAAAATGCTCAAAGGCCTTAATAAAGTAAATCCAGCAGAATTCTTTCAGCTGAATTGGGAATCACATGCTTGAGGACACCAGTGGAAATTAAGGGGAAATACATTAAGGACTGAAACCAGAAAGCATTTCTTTACGCAGAGTCGTGGGAATCTGGAACAAACTAACAAGACATGTAGTTCAAGCAGAAACTTTGAAAATCTTTAAGAAGTATATGGACGAGATATTGGGACAGTTGAGCTATTAGCTAAACAAGCAAGCTTGATGGACAGAATGGTCTTCTCTCATTTGTCAAATTTCTTATGTTCTTAAAATGCTTAAATTGTGACTAAGAACTCCAAGAACTTTAGTTTGTTGTGTCTTGTGCTAATTGTTCGTACTAAATTGGCTCAATATGAGCATTACAGTGCCCTTTGAAGGAGTGGCATCCCACTATCATTGTCTCTAATATAGCAGGCTCTATTTGTCTGTATTAAAAATAGGTGGATGAGCTTATAGGTTCAGGGAGTATAAGTTCCTTTTAATCTTTCTACTTGCATGTTTAAAGTAGGAAGTAGCACATACTGTATAACTTGTGGTTCAAAGCAAATAGAAAGTAGAAAGACATTTGGAAAGGTTTGGATAATTTCAATGATTTTACTAAAAGAGTTTACAGAAATGTATTGTGTAAATGTCTCTGCTAGGGCTGTTATATAACTTAATTTATATTTCAATTGGTATAATTTGCAAACTGTCCTTGAGGGTTTTCCCATAAATTTGTTATTACATAGAGTTGTGACTCTGAGTCCTACTCATATTGTGAACATTGCCAAGATAATACTGGAGATTGTGTTGAAGCACTTCTCACCTAGTATAGCCCTGACTAATGCCAACACACCTACACCCCACTCCTGGTTACATAGCACACTGACTCATCGCAACCCACTCTTTTCAGATCCCACTCCATTGTGTACTTCTTTTCACCTTTCACCTTATCAGACATTCTGACACAAAAAGATAGAGGGATACCATTGCCAGTCTAGTAATGTGTGCTCACAAGATTATATCTACATTCACTTAACACACCTTTATGGTGCCCTCCCACCTACTCAAGTTTCCATTATAACCCTCGAAGTATATGGAAAGAGGACTTCATATGTTTTACATACATTCCAAAGCATGATAATTATACATCTTTAATTAATTTTTTATCCATAATATTTTGGCAACAGGAGTGAGGCAGGAAAGTGTACTGAGGAAAATGCTGTTTTATAACAGGACGTAGTCATTCACATCAGAAAAAGTCACAGAAGTCAATCAACCTAACAGAATATCTAGATATTTAGACAGAATATCTTTGAACTATTACTAGGGTGTTGCACCATGTTAGCCATTATGAATGTAGTGAGATGTCAAGCAAAATGACACCTTTTATTGCCTAACTAAAGATTACAATATGCAAGCTTTTGAGGCAACTCAGGCCCCTTCTTCAGGCAAGATGTAATGTAATTGATTATATCTTGCCTGAAGAAGGGGCCTGAGCCGCCTCAAAAGCTTGCATATTGTAATCTTTTTAGTTAGCCAATAAAAAGTGACTTTGAACTATTAATAATTCATCCAGCATAATATTATAAAAGCCAAATATATACAAAAATTGTTAGTGCAAACCACAAGGGAATGCGGCAAAATGGTAGGAACCAAAGTAAAATGGGTGAAAAGCAGTAAGCTTAGTTACACTCTTAAGAGTGCTCATCAGAGGTTGATCCATGAATGGGCTTGTTGAGCCCAGGGTCCGAAAGGCCAGGGGACCTTCATGAAAATTAAACCAGCTCCATTTTGGAAGCTGAACCCAGATGCACTGGTAAGCCTTTCACGTTTCCTGAATGGTAAGTTATTGAGCAAAGACAGACGCCTCTGTAAAGACAACTGACTTATAAATTAATATTCTATATTTGTAATCTAGTTGTGTTTTCTACTGTATTTAGACCTGGTGATCCTGTAAGTGTTAGCACATCTTTGTTGGCTGTGTAGCTGCGTTTACCCAAAATGACCAAAGTTCTGCAGCTTCAGTATGCTTCATGGGATTCTGACAAAAGCTTGACGCGTTGAAATGATTCCACAGACAAAATATTTTAGTTTTAAAAACTTTAGTAAAAATTCAAAGTAAAACAGTTCACACAAAAATAGAGAAAAAATTGATACAGCAAAGAAAAGAGAAATTCTTGTTTAAGAAAAGTTCTGTTTAAAGCTTATTTAACTTGTTTCATTGTTTGTATGCTTATGACATTTTCATGCTGTAAATGGGTCTTTCAGTCACCCCCGCTAGCTCTGGGACCTGTTCTGAACAACAACTGACTCAATTAACACTCTGTATCTTAGATCTTTCTGGCTATAACTATCTCATATTAACTTACAGGGGGTAAAAGGCTATACCATATTCTAATAGCTATTCTTCTATAGGAGTCAAGAGCAAAAAGTATACAAATTTAACTTTAAGTATTAACTTTCTAAGATTGGCTCTTACAGGATGAGTTAAGGTATTAAATTGAGATTATGTTGATGGATGTAATGTTATTGTTTTCCTAAAGTACATTATATATTTATCAATTATAATACATTTTCCAAAGCTTTACATAATCATACAAACAGAAGAGAAGATAATACATTTTCCAAAGCTTTACATAATCATACAAACAGAAGAGAAGCAACGTGCATATGATTATGACACAAATAAAGAACTAATTACATGCAGAAGTAACAAATTAAATATTGATGTAACCAATTTATATTTTTTGTCTAATTCAGTAGATTTCTGTTTCTGGATTTTTTATTAAATCCCTTTATAAATTTTAAATATTATTTAAAGTACACATCCATTATTTAAAAGCAGGAATATTCTGGAACCATTTTTACTTCAGAATATGAATTTTACCCAAAATAATAAAGTTATCATAAAGAAATATTCTTTTACCCAGGTTTTATCTTACACAATTCAATAAATTACACCAATCGTTAAACTTAAAAAGCACCTTTTAGTCCATAAAAACAAAACTTTGCAAATCAGTGCAAAAATGGCTTTGAAAACATACAACAAAGAGCCATGCTCATGTTTAAAGTAACACTGCAGGTCAAACCGGAGAAAACCTGTGAACAATTCAGTTGAGTGGTAAGACCGGGGTTCGCGTCCCAGGTGTGACGTTTGCACATTATCCCTTTGTGCTCATGGGATTCCTTTCACAGTCTAATGAGGTGCAGATTAGATGGACTGGCAATGCTAAATAGGCTACAATATGTGTGTGTGTGTTTTTTCCCCAGTGATGTGTTCCTGCCTTGCATCCTATGCATGCCTGGGTAGGACAAGCTTCCCCCTGTTCAGAATAAGTGGGTTAGGAAAATGGACAGACAAATGGTTAGATGTTTTTGGCTTTCTTATTACATTTCCTACTGTTGATTTCCACACAGCCTGTTTGTAACTCAGCTACACTTCAGGCTGACTGCAGCGTGTTGGCCTCAGCAGCCGTACTGTGTATGTCTGCCACATGGAGTGCCACTCCGCTCATTTGTCTTTAGCGAGGACAGCATCAGTAACTACTGACGGGCATTTTTGTAATCACTTTCGCGAAAGCAAGGCAGTGCAATTCGTGCAACTGCTGCTTCTGTTATCACAGGAGTTTACTTCATTTGTGTTTTATTATTGAATGTAAAGTACTTTATGTGTATGCTCTTGAATTTTCCTTGATTGCCAGTTGTTTAAGAAAAGCACACAAATCCAAATGAAATTTGTGTAAATTATGCTTGTGCTAGCTACTTGGCTAGTATAACAAAGTTGTTAAATATGTCTGTTGTCCTATAAATACAAATAAGTATTGGCATTTGGATGAACAACACACATTTAATCAACCTGTCGGCTGGCTGGTTCTGGATGCCGGCAAGAGTTAAAGGTGGGGACCCTTCTGTCTAGTCAGGCACAGGGGACTGAGAACTGGGCATCTGTCCCGGTGTCTGGTAGTCTTCTTTACAGGGTGCAGTTGTTCACTCACTTATGTACATCAGAGGTCCTAAAACAATACTTTCATTTTCTGCTTTTATTTGGGGTTTTAGTGTGTCTGTTCTTATTTTTGAACCTGATATATATATATATATATATATATATATATATATATATATATATATATATATATATAACATTGATATGAGTGTTACACTATATATATATATATATATATATATATATATATATACTAGGGGCAGAGCGCCGCTGAACCCTCAGGTACCACGCCAAACACCTGGTAAAAGTGCCACAATAAGTGTGTTAAAGAAGTTATTCATAAAAAGAAAAGAAAAATTTCACAAAATAACGCCCTTCTACCACCCATCAGATTGTTAATGTAATTGTTTTGTCATTGATATGAGTGTTATTCTCATATCTATCTATATATATATATCCAGGAGGGCTATATATATATATCTTAGGGGCACCTCCATATATCCATCTGGCAGCTTGGGGATATAAACTATATATATATATATATATATATATAGCAAAATACCCGCTTGGCACGAGGAAGTAAAAAGAAAAGGAAACATTTTAAGAATAACGTAACATGATTGACAATGTAATTGTTTTGTCATTGTCATGAGTGTTGCTGGCATATATATATATATATATACATATATATACACATACATACATACATATATATATATATATATATATATATATATATATATATATACATACATGTGTACATATATACACACACATATAATATGGGGTGCCAACAGGCAAATAAATTGATTTTGTGAATATATAAAGTCAAGGCCAGAATATATAAAGTCAAAACTTGAATATATAAAGTCATTCCGAATATATAGTCAAAACTTGAATATATAAAGTCAGCATCGGTATACATAAAGTCAAAACTTTTTCTGAATATATAAAGTGAAAACTTGAATATATAAAGTCATCGCTGGAATATATAAAGTCAAAACCTGAATATATAGTCAACATCGAGTATATAAACTCATTCCTGAATATATAAAGTCAAAGTCAAAATCTATTGATTGAAACGACACTGAATTGAACTAAGTGAACAAAAACGTATTCAGAAAAATAAATTAAAAAAACACTGTTAGTTTAATGTTTTGAAAATGATGCATGTGCCCTGCCCAGGATTGGTTCCTGCCTTGCGCCCAGTGTTGGCTGGGATTGGCTCCAGCAGACCCCCGTGACCCTGTGGTCGGATTCAATGGGTTGGGAAATGGATGGATATTCCAGCGCTTACTTTATATATTCCGACACTCTAGAGATAGCGTGTGTATTAACTTGTGGATAGGATTACACTGAGTATGGCTTTACCAAAACAATTACTGATGGCTTAATTGATTATTCATAATACTTCAATTGGTGATCTGTTTTTCTGTGTTAACATCATATGTTTTCATACTTCTTCTCAAACCAAGGGGTGCGATGGTAAAATGAATTGGGAAGCGCTTGATCAATGTAATCGGTATACCAGGAAATCATGCATTGACATAAGTTCCCTTTGCTTGTATTGCAAAGTGTGATTAAATGCGTGATGTTTTAACGCTATGGAGCACATGCATCGAAGCTTCTCAGCTGTGCTTGTGCTAAGAAAAGGAAACATTTTAAAAATAACGTAACACGCATTGTCTGTGAGTATTTGGTGGCAGAGTCACAAAGTCGCTGTGAGTAACACTGCGTAACACTGCGCGTAGCTGCGGAGCTCAGCTCAGAGTGAAATGAGGTGAATGGGAGGGAGATGATGACGTGACTCCCACCCCTTTAACTGTCAATCCCCACAAACACAGTCTCGAATTTGCATAAGCACAGCCCTTCACCTACAATTTTAACTTAGTTACAAAGTGATTAAAACTCTGTTTATATCCCGGCCCTCTCATTAAATTTGTATCCCGATTACCTGTGGGCATGACAAATGCCAGCGCAGCCTGTCTATGAACTTAATTTAAACTTTAGGTTTACACCTTGCTTTGTTTCCGAAGTAGCAGCACTCATGAATATGGTTGTATATGTCACTCGCTCGCTTCTTATTGTTTCGCTGCCTTGTCAATTATATAATGTATGTTTTCTTCAGCGCTTTTGGAGCTCTTCCTGGTTTTCTACGCACTGCGCTGACAATCAGTTCATGTGATTACATGGGAGGCATGATGATGTCACATGAAACTCCTCCACGGCCACGAGCTCAACTCCATTACAGTAAATGGAGAAAAATAGCTTTCAGTTATGACCATTACGCTTAGAATTTCGAAATGAAACCTACCCAACTTTTGTAAGGAAGCTGTAAGGAATGAGCTTGCCAAATTTCAGCCTTCTACCTACACGGGAACTTGGAGAATTAGTGAATGAGTGAGTCAGTGAGTCAGTGAGTCAGTCGGTGAGGGCTTTGCCTTTTATTAGTATAGATATATATATATTTTTTTTGTTTTTCCCATTTGATTTTTACTGTATATAGTCGCGTTTAAGTTCTCCCGCGGTTAAGTTGGGGCTTGATTTTACCGTATAATTTTTTATTATTTTATAATATCGGAAAACTCACGCTATTTGTCCAAGAGATTATGATATGCTAACTTCCACCTGAGAGAGTAACCACGGAGCACATGGCCTTTTCTTTCTATGTATTGTGCCTACGTGATCACATGGTAATACCTGAACTATTCCAAAGCAACATTTTGCACTACTTTGTGTTTTTTGTCTCTCACACCCTTATACACCTTTATCGTAAGAGCATCTACGATGGAGCGTTCGATACGAAGAAAATATTAAGCTGGTTTTATATTACAAGTCATTGAAGTGGTGAAAAAAATTGTTAACTGTGCTGCTGCAATAAAATTTGATGTTTTTGAGAAACAGGAGCAAGATTGGAGGAAGCAAGAAGATGTAAAAAAAATAAAATTAAGTGTTGTATCTTTGAACGGGCATATAAGTTAGGGTCTGAGTTTATGATCGATTTTTCGGGTTTCAGGACCCGAATTATTGAGTACATAAAGTATTTTGTTTTCATTATTTTCGGGATAAAGTCATGCAACACAAGTTGTATGCCTGATGATATTCATCATGGTGGCGGACTTCTTCCTTCCAGTAACTGCATTGTTGTCATTACACAATTGGTAGGTTCATAGCTGTTTTATTTAAGATGACCACATGGGATGCACTTCACCAGAAATTTGGAATAAAAACTTTGGATGCCTTACATTGTTTTTTGCACAAAACAGTCTTGCTAGGGACCCTGTGTGTTAGTTTTTGCTCATGACCTCCAGATATGCAGGCCTGATTAAAATGTTCTCTTCATGTTTTGAACATAGATAGTAGTGTCTGTATTTATCAGATGTCTCAGAGTGAGAAAACAGTCCTAAAAGTGCTGTTCCCTAATTATTCAAAACACAATGCTGCTATCTCAGGCAGGATGAGATGCTGAGAAATCAGTGTCTCCCTGAGCAAAGACAATTTTTCAGAATTCAGAATGCTTTAGAGTTCTTCTCTAACATATCTTAGAAAAGTAAACTTATGCAAAATATTTTAATTGAAAGAAACATATTATAAGAACAGTTTATGTGCTACCAGGAATAAGCAAGTGACTGGTTCAAAATTGTCAGCTACTGCTGCTATCTGGGGATGAACCTCCTTGAATAATGTGATTAAAACAGTTGTCTTCAGTACACCCTTCATCATTGTTCAGCTTTGATGAAAACACTGGTCTGTGAAAAGAAAAAAATTCACTCTGGTCAAATTCTTATGGATTTCTGGGTCCTGAATCGAAATCTGGTAACATAATTGTTCTATCACATAGTTTTTGAGAGATGATGGTTTAAAATAAAAAAAACAATATCCATCCATCCATCAATTATCCAACCCGCTATATCCTAACTACAGGGTCACGGGGGTCTGCTGGAGCCAATCCCAGTCAACACAGGGCGCAAGGCAGGAAACAATTGTTTTAATTATAATTATCATTTACAAAAAGTAGTCACTTGTCAGTTATTTCCTCTCATAATCATCTGAAGGTGTTTCATGGTGGAATGACCAATACATGCCTGCTAACATAGACTCACTATACTGTACATCCCACTATAACATCTCTCCATCTGAGTGATATCCTGGTGGAATCTTTCCCCATGTTCATCAGAGACTGCTCCCAAAAATCCAAATGAGCATTTAAGAAAAGGATTTTTAAACACACAAAGTGCTAGGTAGAAAGGATGAAGCTCCTCATCTAGTTCCTCATAGTTTTTTTATTATTAAATTAGGATGTGTAGTCTTTTACCATTTGATTACCTGCTACTTGGTTAAGATGATGCATGGATCAACTTGATCTTGCAAATTTCTGTAAAAAAATTTAAACCACAACCTTTTCTCTTATGAACAATAAAAAGGTATCTTTCTACCCTTTTAAATATGTCTCTGGTTACTTTGAAGTAATAAAAAGACAGAAAATAAAATATTAATAGGTCAGGTCAGGTTGGGGAGCATGCACTGTTAAAGCGTGTTGCTGCACGCACAACACGATGAAACAGCTTGTGATCCTGGTTGGCAGCCCCCCTAGGCATCCCCCCAGAAATGACCATATATCTTCTGCAGTCAGGTGTTACATGGACGTCCCCTTGGCCTGGTCCAGCTGTACAGATCCTCAACAATGAGGATCCTGTGAGCTGGGATACCCTTGGGGAATTGCGCCACATGGCTGTAGTGTTGTAACTGATGCTCCTTCACAATGGAGGTAATGTGCCTCATTCAGGACTGTGAGTAACCACTTGTTGGACACGAAGTCGTGTGTATAGTGGTGGATTAATCGTTGTGCGTCTTGCACAGGGACATAGCCCTTCACAAATACCAGAGTAAGTTCAACTTAAGTAAAGCCAGCAGCTGACCAGGAGAAATAACCGGCAGTGAGAAATCAAAGTCGATCGCTCAGCAGGTGGTGGAAACTTAAAGCCAATGGTCTCTTAGAGATTCAGCTGAACGCAGAAGCTACTACAAAAATAGAGAAGATGATATCAACGCTAAACATAATGTAAAAAAGAAATCAAGAGACAGCATAAAGGTTTGGGGTTTCCGGCCCCGTTTAGTGAATTCTGATCCACAATAACAAAAAAACAGGTCAATGTACATGAAAATAATTTCCAGAGTGCATGACAAAAACAGATGGCGTTGGCGGACATTTTATGGAGGAGGGGCAGGAAGTGGAGGAATGCTGGGAAGGAGCCGTGGTGGAAGATGGGATTGATGACGTCATGAGTAGTGGACGGAGGAAGGGCGGAAGTAGCGTATTGCTGGAAATTGTAGGAGGGAGGCTTATGGTGGCGGTGCGTCTTTTCTTCTGTAAGAAATAAAAAGAGAAAGGTTAGTACCCCGCCACTTCCTGCTGGCGAACGCCTTCCCGAATGTATTAAGGTCCGTCCGCGGTCCCCTACTCCCGTGTGCGTGACAGTAAGTTCTATCTGCTCTCTGCCCGTTGAGGGCACGTTTATATGTTTTGTGTCCTGCAGCATGTACAGTTCAGGTTTTCCGGCCGACAGTGTAGACAGCTTCACCTGCCAAAAGTGTTTAGTTAATTTAGAGTTGGTCGGTGTTATGGTGTATAAAATCTGTACATTTTGGTTTCCATTATATTTTGTTCAAGACAAGACAACAGATGAAATTAACAAATTAAAGCAGGTTTTCTTCCCTTACACCTTACTTTTATAACACTTGTTCATAGCTTCATGCTAATTTGGTTTTATAGCCTGGGAAAGGATGCTGAGCTGATACCTCAGGCTATTGATGGATGGACATCTGGAACAACAATTTGCTTTATAGCCTAGGACAGGAAGAACTACTATTTCTCTGAGTACATCAAAGGTTTTGTTGTGTGGGAAAACAGACAGTGAATTAATTCATCAATCATTTGGACAGCCAGCCAATCAGGTGCATGTGTTTTGAAACCAAGGCTTGACATTTCATAATAAATATGCCTTGGTTTGGAAAGAAGAGGAGAGAAGTAAAAGAAGAAGAAAGAGAAGCAAAGGGAGAAGAAGAGAGAAGAAGAGGAACGGACGAAGACGGCCCTGGTCGTCAGAAAGGCATCATGAACACCGATTGCTAAATCAAACGCCTCCCTGGGACATTCATCCTTGTCATCTGTAACTTTTTCGTAAGCTTTTTCTAAAGACTATATATATTCAGACTTTCCTATCACTACCTATTTTCTAGTATTCTTTGTTCTTGTGGTATTATTATTCTTGTAATAAATACCATGCTGCTTTTAACTTTCAGTGCTTTGTCTTAATGTCTAGAGTGATTGAAGTAATAAGTTAGATTTCTTTGAGCACCTGGTGACAGCCGGATTTTTGCCATTATTTCTGTGCTGCGAGGTTTATATGGCTGAGAGTGAAGAGCGCTATACTCAACAGAAGGAACAAATATAAGAAAGAAGGTATTCTTGGCTGATGAATGGCCTATAGTCAAGAGTGCTGAGTCTTTGTATGTTTAAATGTATTCTTGTAGACCAAAAGTAATATTTAGGTCTGAGATATCATTAAAACATCGTATTGTTGTTCATGCCGAAAATAAGTAAGTCTCTTGAAGTGCTGAATGACAGGCTGTTATTCCTATAGCACTTGTGTGGTTTAAAGTGCTAAGGGTTAATCAGCGCGTGTGTGTCATTCATGGAGCACTGTTGTGGTTAGGGTCTGTGTGTGTGTTTATCTATGTGTGTGTGTGTTCATCTTAAAGTGCAACAGTAGACCAACCCGATAACGAACTTGACGAGAACCCTTACCCTTGAGGAAACAGGTAAAAGGGCAAGTGGAGGGAAATACCACGATAATACAGTCGGGAAAATACGCGAATTGGAGGACCGTGTTAGGAACCTGATAGCAATTAGGCAAACCGAAAATTGGATCGACTCGGTTTGTTTAGACAATTCGGCTACTTCTGATTCAGCTTCAGTCTCTCCAGGTCCCACTGTAGTCAGTGCATGGCCGAAGTCAGCAGCACCAATTCAGCCACAAGGCGAGTGGGTAACAGTAAGAAGGGTGTCTAAGAAGCCAAAATGTAGTCCCTCGGCACCCAGGTCACCAATTCGGTCTCAGAACAGATTCTCAGCACTCCGCAGTGCGCCTGTGGAAACTGAGAATAAGAAAGTGCTCATAACTGGCGATTCCATAGTGCAGAATGTTATAATTCCAAACTATGTTAAACCAGCAGTTAATGTTAAATGCCTCGCATGGGCAAAGGTTTCTGACATAGAGGCCGCATTGGACCGTGTCGCTGACGATGAAGTATCTACCTTATTGCAGCATGTTGGCACTAATGATATTTACAGCAATCTGAGGTATTAAAGAGGAACTTCATCTCTGTATGCACCAAAGCTAAAAGAAAATGTCGGGATTTAGTTGTATCTGGCCCCTTACCAAGATTATATAGAGGGGATGTGATTTATAGCAGATTGCAACTGGAGTTGATCTTATCTATTATCCCAAAATATGGCAGCAAAACTGCCTGATTGACTGATTAGAGCACCATCCAGGCTGCAGTCATATGATCTTAAATTACAGACTGTTATTTATCCCACCTGTTACTATCCTGAAGCTGTTACCCATAACAACCCTGTTGTGGGGCATCCATTAAATTTAGTCTTGATGTAAACCTTAAATTACCTGATAACCAAAAAATAGGGTGTATTAATAGACCAAGGGATAAAACCAGACCCTCCACCAGGGGCATCTGTAATAGAAATTTACTTCAAATTAAAATAATAAACATATCATCAGTTCAGAAAGAAGCATGTAGTTTTAATTGCTGCTTATTGAACATTCGCTCTTTGGCAGTAAAGCTGTTTTGGTAAATGATATTATATTAAGTACAAAATCTGATCTGTGTCTTCTCACTGAAACCTGGCTTAGTAAATGTGACACTGTTCCCCTAGCTGAGGCATCACCAGATGGATACTCATTCCTTCATAAGTCTAGAGATTCTGGTCGAGGAGGAGGCCTTGGAATAATTCATTGTAACAAAATGCAAATCACTCTAAAAATTTAGGCGAACTTTACATCCTTTGAGGCATTCATTTTAAATATTAAAACAGATTCCAACACAATTATAGTGCTAGTCTACAGACCACCAGGGCCATATTCATTGTTCATGACTGAATTTAGCAACCTTTTATCTGATTTGGCTATAAATTATGATCATGTAGTACTGATGGGGGATTTTAATGTACACATTGATGTGGAAACTGACACTTTTAGCAAATGTTTTACTTATTTGTTAAATTCAGTAGGATTTTGTCAGATTGTCAAAGGTCCAACTCATAATCATAACCACACATTAGATTTAATTATAACTTACAAAGTTGAAATTCAAAATTTAAATATTACTCCATTAAATGAAGTTATTTCCGATCACTACTTAATTACATTTGATTTAGTCCTGCCCTTGCCAACACACTCACAGATTAAAACAAAGACAGTGTGACATCTAGATTGTAATTCTGCTTCAAAATTTATAGATACTTTGAGTAAGTCGAGTGTAATTGTGGAAAACAATTTAGATCAGCTAACATCACATTATAATGTGACCTTGAGAGATGCTCTGGACACAGTGGCTCCCCTTAAAACAAAAGTGATCAAAGCACATCAGAAACTCTCACGGGTTTAATGAAAACACTCGCGCTCTTAAATTAGAGTGTCGAAAACTGGAGAACAACAAAGCAAATGTCTTTCAAATTGCATGGACAGAGAGTGTTAAAAATATAAAAAAGCCTCTTTAAAGCTCGCTCGGAATACTATTCTACAATAATAGATAGCAATAATAAAAATCCTGGGTACTGTTTAGAACAGTGGCTAAATTAACAAATGGAATTCAGATCAACAGTGCAAAATACCAACAGATATTAGCAGTACAGACTTTATGAACTTCTTCAATGAGAAAATTAAAAATATAAGATCCCAGATCTCAGCATCACAGTACAAACCAAATACTAGCTTAGCAGACCCTGCCTCACATTGCATTCAGCACTTTAGTAATTTTAATCCTGTAACTGAGCAGGAAGTCTTAACTTTAATTTCTAAAATGAAGCCCACTACTTGTTCCCTAGATCCAGTGCCAACAAAACTAGTAAAAAGTGCAATGGATGTTCTTGCAGCCTATTCTAAACATTATCAATAGTTCATTATTGCATGGCACAGTACCTGATGCACTAAAAGTGTCAGTCATTAAACCATTACTTAAAAAGTCAGACCTAGACCCACACATACTAAATAATTATAGGCCTATTTCAAATGTACCCTTTCTCTCTAAAATACTAGAAAAGTAGTCGCCAGTCAGCTTCAGTCACACCTTACGCATTACAATTTATTTGAGAAATTCCAGTCTGGTTTCGCACTGGTCATAGTACAGAAACGGCACTAACGGGTTGTAAATGACATTCTGATATCCTCTGATGAAGGAAACTCCACTGTAATTATGTTGTTAGACTTAAGTGCAGCATTTGACACCATTGACCATTCTATTTTACTGCACAGGCTAGAAAAAGTGTTGGGCTTACAGGCACTGTGCTCGCTTGGTTTAGTTCTTATTTATCAAATCGATTCCAATATGTACAGAAATGTGCTGACAGTACTCCATCATTATACACAGAAGTTGAATATGGTGTCCCAGGGCTCAGTACTGGGACCTTTACTGTTTTCACTTTACATGCTTCCACTGGGATCTCTCATTAGGAAACATAATGTTAATTTTCACTGTATGCAGATGACACCCAGTTATACCTTTCATTTAAATCAAATGAAGTTTCTCCGATGTTGTCTTTAATTAGTCGTGTTAGTGAATTAAAGGAGTGGATGATGAGAACTACTTGTCTTTAAATACAGATAAAACAGAGATGTTAATTGTTGAAGGGAATGACGCTGATCACAGCAATATTTTGTCATCATTTAACTCAGTTGAAATCGCCATTAATTTAACTGAATCAGCCCGCAATCTAGGAGTTATCTTTGACTCTAGCATGTCATTTAAAGCATATTACAAAGTTGTCCAAATCATGTTTTTCCATCTTAAAAATGTTAGGAAATTAAGGCTTTCTAAATAAACAGGATTCTGAGAAATTAATTCATGCATTTATTTCTAGTAGGATTGACTACTGCAATGCGGTGTTCACTGGCTGTTCAAACTGTTCTTTATACAGCCCCCAGTTAATCCAAAATGCTTCTGCAAGAATTTTTACAAGAACAAGAAAATATGAACACATAACTCCAGTTCTTAAATCCTTACATTGGCTCCCAGTTAAGTTTAGGGCAGATTTCAAGATCCTCCTTTTAACATATAAAGCATTAAATGGC
This sequence comes from Polypterus senegalus, assembly GCF_016835505.1. Classification (NCBI taxonomy): domain Eukaryota; kingdom Metazoa; phylum Chordata; class Cladistia; order Polypteriformes; family Polypteridae; genus Polypterus; species Polypterus senegalus. The sequence goes on from NC_053168.1 coordinate 108,257,471, forward strand.
CATGGTCCGGCTTACTTGTCTGAACTTATCATGACTTAAGATCTCAAGAACTTAATAGTGGGAGGTTGAGCTTTTAGTTACAGGGCCCGTAAACTGTGGAATGGTCTGCCTGCTACTATAAGAGATGCCCCTTCGTTCTCAGCTTTTAAATCCCGGCTGAAGACTCACTACTTCAGTTTAGCATATCCTGACTAGAGCTGCTGATTAACTGTACAGACTGCATCTCTGTTATTAGCACTAAAACATAACTAACATGATAGTTATAATTTGATACTAACCCTCACCTATTCTGTTTCTCTTCTCGGTACTCAAATGTGTCACTTGGTGCCACGGCCCACCTGCCAAGTTGTTTCACCTGCCTAAGATAAAGTCATCCCTGATGGAGGATCGCAGGAATCGTGGGAAAGAGGGGTCCTTTCATCGGATTAGCGCTATTTCAGCCGTGGAATGGCCAATAGGTGGAGGCAGCTTGTTGAATGAGGTCTCCAGGACTCTAAACAAATCCAAATCATATTATGTGATATCATCTACTGTTAAATTCTACTCTGTACTTCTAAAATTTTAATTTTTTTACTGTATTGAGGATTTGTTCTGTTCTGTATACTGTATTGTATTGTACTGACCCCCGCTGCATGCCCAACCTACCTGGAAAGGGGTCTCTCTTTGAACTGCCTTTCCCAAGGTTTCTTCCATTTTTTCCCTGCAAGGGTTTTTTTTGGGGGAGTTTTTTCTTGTCTTCTTAGAGAGTCAAAGCTGGGGGGCTGTCAAGAGGCAGGGCCTGTTAAAGCCCAAAATCAGCACTTGCGTGATTTTGGGCTATATAAAAAATAAATTGTATCGTATTGTATTGTAAAGCCAAACCAGCGGTACCCAAGGATTCTCTGAAGAGACACAGTACCAAAGGAGTCCAGTCTCCATCTCAGGTCACTTGATAGTGTCTATGTCTCACAACCATAAAGTATACAGCCACCTTGGGTGATAACCCACAATGCTCTACTAATGCATCTACTGACTTCATAGGAAAAGTCACCAGAGGTATAAATGTGGCAGCAGAGGTAAGTAAACTTCTTGACAACTGACATCAAATGCTTCACATTAAAGGCCTGGATCTTGTTTTTTCCAGGACACTTGGAAAGGCTGCTGAAAGCCCCAATCAGAGCCTCTGATGATATTCAGCGTCAATTGCACTCAGTAACAACCTTGCAAGAACTGAACCAGGATGTGGTCAATGGTAGAATTCTTAGCCGGTAATAAAACCAGACTGTCGATCCAGTCTCAATTGACAAAGGCAATCATTCACCTTGCACTCAGTAACAACCTTCAGTGCCAGGATGTGGTCAATGGTAGAATTCTTAGCCATAAAACCAGACTGTTCCAGTCTCAATTCAGGCAATCACCCTTCCCTTTCTAGATAGGGACGATAAGTCCCGTTTTCCAGTCAGCTGGGGTGACGCCAATCTCCCAAATAAAAGCAAAGATTGTTTGTATTGCAAGGAGGACAGCCTTACCACCAGCCTGGAGAAGTTCACCCCAGGTACCACAGATCCCTGCAGCCTTCCCTATCCTCAGCTGGTTCACCACCTGTGCAATCTAAGTGAGACCGGGTGGCTCACAGCTAATTGGAGGATCAGCCTCAAGAACCGTGGACTCAGAGATATCCAATATTCTAAGCAGAGGATCAGCTCTAAACAGCTTCTCCAGTAGCCAGCCCAGAGGGTCACATTATTGTGCCATCCATAAGGACCCTTCCATCACCCGCCCTTACTGCAACTCTCCAAAGAACGGATCAGGATGTGCGTAATGCTTCGATTCCTCTGTAAGCAGGATATGAGTCACTTGACCATAAATGGTGTGTCACTTGCTCACAGATTCCACTGTCAAACGCCTATTTATCTCCTCTCAGAGCCTTTGCAGCCATTCTTCTCAGTTCCTGGTACAGACCAGAGTTGCTATCAAGCTGTGAGCTGTGACTCCTCTCGATGATATCCAGGGTGCCCTGCAAGATGAAACACCTCCTTCTGAGAACACCCGCAGCTCCAACACAACCCTCAGAAACCTTCAGGTTCATATCGCCAAAGGTCTCCCACATCACATTAGGATCAGCAGTCGCACCTAAGTCTGTTGGTTCCTCACATAAACTGTGTTGATAATCATTAGAAACAGCCTAATCATTGGAGTCTGGCCACATCCAGCCTCATTCTCCTAATGGGTAGTAGCCTACTGGACCTAATCTGGATCTTCAGAATAACAACTAAAGGTCTTTGGTCAGAAATCACAAACTGGGCACTTCTGTAGACCCTGCAGTTTTGTAAGAGCCCCCAGGGTCTACCCCAGGGATGTGAGTGATCTTCTTCACCCACCAGTATTGGAGTACAAAGTCCAACCATGGGGCTAAGGGTGCTGGAACCAGGAGCTACTTTCACCACAGTTGCTAGACCCATGGGGACCAACACAATACTAATAGCCGGCACTGTCAGTGACAGTGGTTGCATCGAAATCAATAAATATTTATACTTTTGATTTGAGACACTTTGTTAATACTCAAGATTTTGTATGTCTTTTTGCATGACCTTTGAGGGTCAGAGTTCAGGGTCAGCTATTGTACAGCGCCCCTGGAATGTAGCAAATACTTGATTTTGGGTTGTTTCCACTTCAACTAATGTTAATAATGGGGAAGACTGCCATTTTTAGTTCAAACTATACTTCAAATAATATTCTGGGCATAAAAAATACACGATAAAACGAACATAACTTATTTTTAAAAAAATCAACATTTTTTTCAAGACACCATTTTTCACTATATCTGACATTTGTGGTAGAGAAATTCCAATTTCAGAAATGGATTTAGTACAATTAAATCTAATTTTTGCACAGGAAGATTTTTTGTGCAGATCAGTGAAATATAATTCAATAATTTACAACAAAATTTGCTCTCTTATCCACCCTTTCTTGTGAAAATCGGATTTTTCTATGAAGCTTCTTCAGAATATACCCTTCAGCACACGTATGTTCGTATCATTTGGTATCATTTCTATCTCTTAGATCCAAGTTTAGCTCTTATTAGGAGTGTGTGTGTCTTTGTCTATGTCTATGGTGTAATAGACTAGTTGTTTCATGTCTGGTGTCAGGAAAGCCTTTCATAAACCACATCACTAAGCAGGCAAAAATAACATTAGATCATTGAGTGAACTACAGGCAAGATGGGGGTTTGGTGGTTATTATTGTTGCCTACAGATCCATTGATTCTTTCTGGAATTTGCCATCCCCACTGTGTCTATGTGGGTTTTCCTCTGAATACTCAGTGTCATGGATGGCCAGGGGCCCTTGTCTTGGAAGGACCGGGGGAGCAACTGTGGACAGAGCATCACCTCTCCCGGAATGCTAGATGGCAACCCCCCTGGATGGCAGTGGTAGACTCCCACAGGGCTTCATGGGAACTGGAGTTTGTTACAGCCCTATTGGGATCCGGGGGCGCCGCAACTATTCCTGAGTTCTTCTGCCACACCTGGAAGTTCTGCCTGATGCAGGTGAACGAGGACCTGGAGCACTTCCAGATGACCTGTATATGGGACCAGTAGACGCTATTCCTGGAGCCAGAGTCAGGTGGTAGTGGAATGAAACTGGCCAGAGACGATTGGTGGAGATAGAGAGGACTAAGAATTGTGGTTTGTTTTGTGCTTTGGGGACTATGTTGTGTGCTCGTGGGAATGGGGAAGACGTTCCACACCAGCACAGAATAAATAAAGGACATTTGTGTTTTTATCGGTGCTTCCTGTGTCTGTCTGTGTTGGGTTAAACGCTGGTATAGCGCCATCTGCTGTCACATCAGGTTTATTGTTCCTGTGTGAGTGAGTGTGAGTGTGTAAGTGCTCCCTGAGAAAGACAGGTAACAAGTACGATTTTGGGGGATCTTTCCTGCCTTGTGTCCAGTGCTGCTGGAATAGATTAAGCCCCTGCATCCCTTAATTATATAAAGTGCCTTTGAGCATGTCTTATTCAGCTTCTTGTTTATTATAAAAATGAATAAAGTTATCTTCACAACTGACTCTTCTCTTTCTATTAACAGTGTCCTTTCATCATAATGGCTGCTGTATGAGTCCGGCAACATTCACATTTATTTTTAGCATCCTGTTACTGTGAAAACATTTGACAGCTGCTTTAGCCACGCAGTGCGTCCATAAACAAATTATGCATGGCAGGGAATCTGATGCCTGAAACGGTGATGACAGGAATATAAAATGTGGCCCCGGAAACATTCAGCTAGACCTGTGTCCTGTCAATGGAATCTGATTCTTTACTTATGTTTGAAAGTGCATTAAGCAAATGACATTTCTAACTTTTATACAAATAAGATATTAATGAAGCTGCAGCTGCAACACATAACTCATTCAGTGCCTTGGCCTGCAGAACATGACATATTTATATGCACGGTCAAAGTAGTGAGGTTCAAGAAGAGCGAGTGAGATCTGCACAGACAATTAAAACAGTCTTTGAAAACAGACTGGCGGTTTACGTTCTCACTATATCTGGAATCCACTTTTTTCACATGGAGGTAACACGGAGAAGAAATGTAATCCAAGTAAAGAAGAAACTATACTGTAAATAAAGCTCAGTAAAAATGTATCTAAGGAGAAAAAGTTGTTTTTAATGAGCCCTATCCATTACAACTGTGAAGCAACTTCACTAACCACTGTCCCACCCTAAAAGTAGAACATTCTATGTATGTTTAGTTCAGTTTGTTCTAATAAATACTAAAATATTACATTACACCTGAGTTCACTACGGACACTGAGAAGAAATGTGCAACAAATGGAGGACAGGAGGCGAGTCCTTCACACCAAATTCATATCCACGGCCACACACTCACTCTCACAAGCGCATTTTTAGTCACAGACATATTTCCAAATTCTACAAGACAATGACTGGTCCAAGAGTAAATCTCAGGATCCTGACGTCATAAGAAAACAGTACCAGTCATCGCGCCATTGTGCCACCCTGCTATATAACTAAAATGTTTGGAAAAAAAGAAAATTTGATGTTGGGAATGTTGTGCACATGTAAATAATAATACACTCTTCTCAGAAGTAATAAATTAATGTGTTATTATTATTACCTGTGTCTTTTTGATTAGTGAAAGACTCTCATTCATGTGGCTAATAGTTCAAACAAGTCACAACTAGTGATGGACTGGTGGTGATCCACGTAAATGTTGTTATACTATGCCATAGTGAGGCCAACACAGGAGTAAAGAAACAGGAAATAGATGAGTCAAAATTGTAGTCCATAGCAAGCGAGAATTGAAATGGAAGTAAAAAATAAGCAGGCGTTAAAGCCAGAATTGGGTTTAAAGTCAAACTCAAGAAGAGGTATGCAGGAGTCTAAGTAACCAAAGAGTTAACCAAAGACACATTCAAAGATTTCTTTCTTTTAAAAAATTATACACAAACTCAGATTTTGATATGTCTGAAGCATAGACTTAGAAAGCTTCACGGGTGTGACATCACAAACCAACACCCTCTGAAGACACGCCCCTAGCAACCAGCAGTGCATCTAGGAAACAGTTACCTGAATGGCAGGAAACATAGCAAAATAACATCACAGTATTTTTCAACACAAGACATTAAATAAAATAAGCGTCTTCAAAACAAAGGAATTACCTCACCTAAATTCTTCTTAGTAACCCAAATAAAGAATTAATCATATCGTAAATAAAGTTTAGTAAAAATGTGTCTAAGAAGATAAAGTTCTTTTAACCAACCCTTTGCATTTCAATTGTGAAGCAACTTCACTAAACACTGCCAAGCCTTCAAAGTAGAACATTACATGCACATTAAATTTAGTTTGTTCCAATAAATACGAAAATATTACATAACACCTGAGTTCAGTACTGACACTGCACTAACACAAAGGAAGCCCCGTCTTATCTAGTCTGCTCTCTGTAAAAGCACCATGCTCCTAGAAGATGGTGTCTCATTTCAGAGCTGACCTTGCTAATGTGCAGATCAAGACCACAGCTTGCATCCAAGCGATTCTGAGAGGGAAACTATACCTCGCAAACAGCGCACTAAAGTGTATCTTTTTTGTTGATTTTCCTAATTTTTGCTCAAATTAAACAGCATTTATAGATATACCTTTTTCCTCTGTTGAGATAAGCACTACCACTCTGGAACAACAAGGGGAGCTCATGCTAACTGTCTCACCCTTTTAACCTTCTGCTCCAAGAAGCCACCCAGTAAAGGCACGTAACCCTGGCTGGCCGCCGGTCCCCAGAGAATGGTGTCTGACTTTGAACCCGGAGCCCATTCTGGATCAAACTCCAATGAGTTATCTGTGCCTCTGTAAGCTGGGAAAACAATTACTTGTTGGGCTATTACTGTATGCCATCTTTTTTGTTTGTGGAACTATGTACAGTTTTTGTTTAGTTCTATTTATTAAATCAGAATGTTGGTTCCCCAACAATTGCTACACCACACACATTTCAGAGGTGATTTAACAAGTAGTTTCTCATTTGAACAAAATCATTGCCTTCATATGCATCAGTATATCTAGAACTATACCTATAATGCCATCACTAGTCAGTTTTGAAGAATTGTCACTATTATAACATGACAATCACATTCTTCTTCACATGCTTTAGGTTCCAACAACTCATAGTTAGCTCTCCAGGTACCACAAATGTTGTTCAACATTATCTGCAGTTCACTGGAGACACATAACCTTGGGGATGATGGTGAGTGTGCGACTAGCAGTAGATAATTTATATGAGGAATAATGTAAAAGGGTTAAAGTGGACTGGAAGAACAAATGTTTTTCCCTATATCTTGATTGACCAAGGCTATTGTTAATCGTAGGGGTAAGCCGGACTGAGTAAGCCTCTTCTGGGGATGGTGAGTGAAGGTCCTGGCCTGCTTTTTTGGCACTTTATGGGGGCACAACCACACACTTGTCATTTCTGAGACTCCTAATCGCAACAGGTACATCATCTTTTGTAGGCAGTCTAAGAGCTGGATGGTAAATTGCTGGGAATCTATTCACTGTAAGAAAGTGAAACATGTAGGTTGAAAGGTTGGGTTACCTCCATGGTAAACCCTATATTAACAACAAAGTCTAATAACTGGCAGATATTCAAAAAGAAAGCAAGTATGGACTGTCTGGGTTAAGGAACAAGTTTACACTAGCAGAAGATACATCTGGAGCAGACCTCTGTCTCTACTGACTTCCAGTTCTGAGAGGTTGTGGATATCATCTGAGCAGGAAGGGGTAACATTTCCAGATTGGAGGATAATGCAACGTCAGTAGTTGTTCTTCTGCTCTATGGGGAAAAAGGGAGAAGGAGTTAATGGCAGCAGCATTTCACACTCAGAAATTGCATTGCTTACCTTGAAGGAGCCCTGAAGATTCCTCCTAATTGAATGCGTCTGACCCCATCTATACACTCATCTAATATCTCTACCTGTTTATCCTGCACAGCCATCTTGGCAGCATTAAGTACAAATCAGCGCTTGACGGAGCATATTCACTCACTAATACCAGTCTAACTTAGATTTGCTGTTCAAGCATACTTACTGTTAATTGGACTATAGGGGGAAGCATGAGGAAGACTTAAAAAGCACCAGGAATCAATACAGGGGTCTACTTACGTTATGATGATACTGCCCTGCTAATATATTTTTGCCAACAGACCATGTAAGAAATGTAATATATTATTTTTAAATAATTAGTCCATGCCTCTAAACCAGACATGTGTGGTGTGTGGAGGTGGGCATATATGTGCTCCATAGCACACCCCCACCCCCCTCCATGGCTGCTTTCTATCTTGCACCTGTTTCTGCCTGAGAAGATGGGCTTCCTGCAACCTGAACAGAAAACAGCAGGTATAGAAAAATAACAGGATGTTCTGCATTTTCACACATCATGCAGCATACGTTGTTAAGTCAGCAACAATTTGAACAATTAGTGCTTTGCTTTTAATTACTGACTCCATACTGCAGTAATTGTACATTAAAAATAATCCAGGTTCAGCAAGGCTGAAATATTATATAAAAGGCTGTGATTAAGAGGCTGGTCCTCAAGTAAGTAAGCTGAGGTCAGCCTTTACGATTCTAAACCACTGGGATTTATTAAGCACATAATTAAATTCAGTTTGGTATCAGAGGGTGAACGATAAATTTAGTTTAATGTGTACTGCCTTCTTTTTTTAACTGGGATTTAAGACATTTTGCAAACATTTGCAATCACAATTGTTTTGATTGAGTTATTGAATATGACTGCATTCATCCCATCCAAAGTGATGGGATGATGCCTTGCCAGGTGCAAATTTATTGCAGAAATAAGCAGGATTATAATTAATTATAACATGACCCTGCAGTCTAATTACCTGTAATTTAGATGCTGCTGTAAAGTCAAGATTGGCAGAAAGCAAAAGAGATACAGTATAATGATACATGTCAGTAATGGCTAGCAAATACATATAAAATCATTGCTATTTGTTCAGCTTCAGTGTTCAGCTCAATTAATCTATAAATATACTGCACTCTGATGTTTCTGGTCAGAGAATCATAAAAGCAAAAGCAGCCCTGAATAGGATTTATAAACGGATTGAAAAAGAAATACTCCTAAGACACCATGTGCAAGAAGATAATTTAGAAGAGGTTTGAAAAAGACTCAGGCAAACAGTGTTGTAACAATGCCTGGGAATTTTTGGATCTGGGAAGACTGCAAGTTGAGGCTCTGTTATTTCAAGCACTTCAATTGGGTATCAAAAATAATGGAGTAGTCAGTGGGATCCAAAATTCAGCGACACTAAATCAATGCTAACTAATGATTGATTGGTATTATTATTATTTTTCTAATTTTCTATCTGTTGTGACTATTTATGCTGTGTTCCGGTCCTAGCGTAGCTTCAACCACTTCAGTTACAGGGAAAACACTCTTTTATACAGTGTTCTAATGCTAAAGGAGACTGGGGTTTTTTTTGATGTATGTGGCAAGCTTCTGGAAATTTTCTATCAGTCCATAGTAGCCAGTGTGGTGTTCCATGCTGCAATCTCCTGGGGAAGCAACCTGCACACATAAGAAACACAATACCTGAACAAACCTGTCAGGAAAGGCTGCTACATCACAGAACAAACCCTGGCCACACTGGAAGCTGTTGTGAAATCGAGGATGGTGGCAAAATTGGATGCCATCATGAAAAATCCCCTCCATTTCCTCCAGGAGATGCTGTTTTGGAGCTCAATTAGCCATAAGCTGATTCCACCATGGTGTGCTAAGAAACAAACACTTCTGGCGGTCTTTTCTGCCCAAATGGTATCAGTCAATTCCCAATTCCCAAAACCCAATGTACTTGTTAAAATTATTTATTTATCCATTTATTTATTTATCCATTGATTGATTGGCTGTAATATCTGTTTTATGAGTCTGTATCCTTGTTTTTATGTATTTGCTGCTGTATGCATCTGAATTTCTCCTTGGGATTAATAATGTTTATCTAATCTAATTTAATCTGAACAAACACAATCTCAGACTGCCAAACATTCTTCTGTATAGCATTCTACTGTGTCACACACATGTGAATAGGAGGGAGCTGTATGGACCAAGTGAGGGTAATTCCACGCCAAGCCAGGGGGTGGCGGGGTGCACTAAACTATGTTCTGTTGTCTCTACAGACTAAAAATTGGAAAACCTGTCTGATCCAACCCTGAAGACATCACTTCCAGTTTCTGCTCCAAGAAGCAAGACATGTCCGGTTCCGGTGCCAAGAGTCACGTCACTACGCCACTTCAGTCTCAACAGTTAAATCCACCATCTTCTCCAACTATAGTCATTTCAGCTATGGACTCCAATCCATGCACATCAGTGCTATTTTCAAACCCGTTTTGCTGCCAGGAGAATTATACGGGTGGCACCCCAAACCTTTTTGAGTGTTTTGAGTCTAATCATTTTACAACTGTTAAAGCAGCACACTCTCAGCTTGGCAGCTGCCAGTTCAGCAGGTGTTATACTACATAAAAGACTCATCACGTTACTAGAAGTCTATGAAGCCAGTTTCATTCACCTGTTGTCCGATTCTCTCTTCTTCTGAGCAGGATGGATCTGACCCAGTGACCACCTCTACTGCTTCTCTCTTTCCAGAGTCAACTTCTCTCAAGGAAAATGTCTATGAGTTCTTTTAAACTCAAGAACTGGGGTCCCTGTAACAGATACAGCATGCATTTAAATTAAGGCACTGATGATGAATAAATGTGGAGTGCTGTACCAAAATAAAAAGTTCTGTTTGTTCTGTCCTCTTTTGTGCAACTCAGCAGCCCAGACATGACACTGTCTATCTAAATGTATTAATATTAGTAATAAAGTAATAAAACTAATAACAGTAAAAGAGAAGAGAAACGGAAGAAAAGGCAAGATAGAAAGTATAGAAAAACTAATAAACAAAGATAAACAGGGATAATTACAATAAATATGTGAATAACTGAAATAAATTGCTATTACTTTTTTGAGAAAGAGACTATATAAGACTTTTAGGTTCTTTGGTAATTGGTGAACAAGAAATGTCCCTTAACAAATGCCTGAGCCTATTAAATTTGTGATGTGTGCATATCCCTCGAAACTCTGAGAATCTCAACAGTGACAGACTACAGTTTCTGGGGCTACAGCTTAGCCAGTCATCCTTCTTTTTTCTTCACCTAGTTTTCCACCACTATGAGGGATGCAAAAAAGCATCCCATTCTGTCCCTGCAGGACCTGGATTAGGTAGGAAAGTGACTCCTAACCCATTCATGTTTGCTAATGTCAGCAAACATAAAATTGTTTCAAGGCAGCAATAACTCACTTTATTTCACCTTAATGTATATATTTATTTACAGAGAACATTTACATTAATTTCTGTCATGAACTACGAGTCCCAAAGCAAGCTAGTCCCAAAAACACTTCCAAATATACCCACTAGGAAGGATTTCCAGTCAAACCCCGGCCTGATATAGGAACAAAAACAGAATCTTTATTAAATTTTCATAAAAAATGCTCAGCAATACTGTATACCTCCAAACACCACAAAAGGCCTAAAGGAATTATCTGAAACAATAATGCAATCCATAGTACACACAGTCCCAGTACAGAATCCAGTAACAAAGTCAAAAACAGAGCAGAAGGTCAAAAATGAAAAAATTCAATAAATCACAGAATAACAATAAGCATGTAAAGTCACTGATTCCCCAATCTAAATGAACCTCCAGGAACTGTGAGAGACCGTCCAAATATATTGGGTGGAGGGCAGTTCTTGGCGGTCAATGGCAGATGGCTCCACGTCCTGAGTGGCCACTCACGAAATATATGTAATATAACACAGGCTTAAATACAGATACAGAAAAGCAGAAAGAATACTGCAAATAAGTAAAAACAAATGTACAACATAGTACAAAACATGTAATTGAGCTCTAGCCAATTCCCTTATCAGATCCAAAGTGACTTTACAAAAGAGGTCAACATAATTTGAGTAAAAGTCTGCCTGGGGGACTGTTTAGAAATGAGTGTTATAGGTAAGGTGACCATCTGTCCCCGTTTTCCAGAAGACAGTCCCCTTTTTTCGGACAACTGTCCCCACTCAGAAACATGTCCCCGTTTTGTCCCCGGTTTAAGATTTCGTCCCGGTTTCAGCTGGTTCACTTTTTTGAATGTATCTCATCACCATGATAATTTGAACTCGGCACACGTGCACAGTGTTTTGACGGAGGTTATGCTTTACCGCATCCTGCAACTTTGTTGAGAAATCACGTGATAAGCTTTGTACTCTGTAGTGTTTAGATTCCCTATTCGTGATCTGTAGATTCTAAGAAAGGCACACTATGCTCTGCCTCTGCCTGTGGCTGTGTCTATGCGTGGCTTGCTTCTGGATGCAAGAGCAGCGTGGCGGCTCTTTTCTTCCACCTGTTGTTTCTGCATTTTGGCACAGTGATCCCTGTGATTCAACATGAGTGCTAAAAGGAAGTGTCAGTTCAATGATGGGCTTCAGCGTGAATTTTCGTATCTGTGTCCGACCCCGGATGCTTCTGTTGTGATCTGCAGTGTGTGCGACTCAAAGTTTTCCATCGGTAGTGGTGGGAGAACTTCAATCACGGAACATGAGGGGAGTAGTCTACGCTCCTCTAAACATGTCCCTGGATTGGCCCAAAAAATTCTGGTCACCTTATTATAGAACAACATTACAAAATCTATCACCACCAGTGAAGAGCCCAGAACAAAAATACAAGCTAATTACAGTTACCAGGTTGCAAAATCTAATAGCTAATATCAGCTAGACAGAAATTCACCAAACAAGCAAGATGTTTCTTAAACATATTGAAGGAGTCAGCATTTCAAATGGAGGTGGGCAGCCCATTTCATCAGCCAGAAACTACACATAAAAAAAGTCTGGACTGAGGTTTGATAACACACATAAGTGGTATCTCCAGATGCCATTCATTAGCAGACCTGAGTGGCTGAGAAGGAGCACAGGACCTCATAAGGTCTCAAAATGTATAGGTGCTGTTCTGTTAACTGCTCTGTAGGCAAGCATCAAGACTTTGAACTAAATACGTGCCATTACAGAAAGCCAATTTAGTGATCTGAAAAGAGGAGTGACATGTACCTGTTGCAGCTGGTTGAACACCAGATGTGCTGCTGCTTCATTATGAATAATCTGCAGTGGCTTGGTGACACATACTAGTGCTCCTGCCAACAAAGTATTGCAGTAGTCCAGACATGACAGGACTAAAGCCTTGACCAGCAGTTTTTTTAGATACGGTCAGATCTTGGAGATATTCTATGGGCTGAATCTGTAAGACCAAGAGACTGTAGCAACATGGTCCCTGCAAGAAAGTTGGTCATTGATCACCACCTCATGGCTTTGTACCGACCTGATGGGTGTTAGTAACAATGAGCCAAGCTGAACAGAGATGGATCATTAAACAGATGGATAAGCTGGGATAACAATAAGGTCTGTCTTTGCCAGGTTAAGCTCTAGGTTGTATTCCATCATCCAGGTTGAGACATGTGGAGATTCTAGCTCATACAGTGTTGTCTTCTGGAAGGAATGATGGATACAGCTAGTTGTGTACAATCAGAATAGCACTGATAACAAAAGCCATGGTACTTGAAGATAGGGCTTAGTGAGGGGGAATATAGAGAGAAGAGGACAGCACCCAGCACCAATCCTGGGGGCACCCCTGTGCTTGTCTATTGCACCCTTGACATCACTAAATGCCAGGACACACAGAAATAGAACACAAACCACCTGAGGGCAGTTCCAGTGATGCCAAGATCAGAGAGGGTGGCAAGGAGGATCTACTAGTTGACTAGTGTCAGAGACAAGATCAAGCAGTATTAGAACAGAAGACATGTTGGTAACTCTAGCCTGTCATAACAAGGTGTCTATAAGTCAAGGATTATTACAGAGCCTTGAGGGGTGAGAACAGACAGTCTGACCTAATCTTCCCCGCTGAACCCATCATCAAAGCCAGCATCCCGCTGGAACCTAGCCCATTTTCCTGTAGGATCAATGTTTTAGCATCTGCTGTATCCGTATCCGCAAGACTTTTCAGAAATGTAACTCCCACAGCCAACGAGAATCAACAATATTAGCCTTTCCATTATGATGTCTACAATTTTTTGTTACACATTTTATTCATTTAAAAAGTGCATCTCATTTAAAATATGCCTATACTCGTACATTAATAGATCACACAAGACTTATTTAAGCATAACGTAAAAAAAAAAAAACATTCTTTTTGCCTCAATACAAGGAGATTTGCATGTTATATGAAATTGATGTTACTTATAATGATCATATATAATTTTCAGGTAGACTTTTTATACATGCCACCTTCAGTCTTGCTGGATATGATAACTAGCTGGCAAGTACAGTTGCTACTTAATACTATTAAACAATAAAGAAGGTTTACTAGATGTAATCTTTCAACATCTGATATTTTCTTAACGGCATACCTAGAATTCTAATTTAACTTTATTAGAGTTTCCAGCTTCCTCCATTTTCTGTCTCAATCTGTCTTTAGAATATGTTAATTTCACACTTGTTTTCTAAGGCAGTGACCCTGTCGTCTGTCACAGTTGCCATCTGTTCTTGCTGTTCAGTGCAGGATGTCAGCATATATTTCACTTCTTCAAGCTGACACCAATCATATTCTGTTTAGACTACATAATATTGATTTTTATCACAATTTTTTGCTTGTCTGTTTGTTAATTAGACGATCCATAGCTTTATTTGTATCATTTTTATCTTCTGTCTTCATCAACACCTCTAGCTTTATCATCAAATCGTTCAATTCCAAAACATTATATAGTATGCATCCTTTATGCATGACTCTGCTGTTTATTGTAATTGGTGTTGCAGAAATTGATGATAGTAAGATGTCAGCCTCATTGTTAGCCTTTCAGCCTGTCTGACTAGCACCGCACTTGGAGCAGAGAGTAGAGAGCCACTGATCGAGTCTTTTCTGCCACTGGGGCACCTCTGGCCTGGATCAGGACAACATTTGTTTTGTCCTCAACTGCCTCCATTTATAGCAAGCTGCATTGTGTGGCTCTTTTTGGATTTGGTGGATTTGTAGCAGGTAGTAATTTATGAATTATGGTGTGATCTGTACTGTGCAGTACCTTACAAGATATGTTGAATTGCAGAATGTCTTAAATAAGTTAGGGTTAATGAAATTAAAATGCAACTGCCTGGGGAGAGGCTGTTTAAAGTGTCCATGCCAGAACAACTCCTCACTGGTCATTTCAGGCCTAGTGCAACTATTCAAAGACATGGCACAGCAGAGGTGGTGCCACATATCATTTAAACTGAAGTTGGGTTTGAAATGGGTATGGTATCCTTTAAAACAAAGGTACATACAAACTTGTTTTTGACATACTGTCATATAAAAAGGTAGATGCAGCTGCTGCAGATGTGCTGAATGTTTTCTCTTGTAAATATTATGCTCTTTCTAAAGGCAAACAACCCACACCTGGAAGATGCAAACATGATAAAAACCTGAACTACCAAATGTGAAAACAACAAATGCATGTATCTGGATGTTAAATTCAAAATCCCATTCTGCCACCATTTAAATAAAAGTTCTAACATTTCTGTTTACTCTGTATAACATGGTCAATTAAATACATTCTGTCATTCTAAATAAATATATTTAGCAAAACTGAAATTTTATAAAAAAATATATCATATTAGCACAATCCTAATAAAGACATGCATCCATCGGTTATGTTCATGCACATGATAAGAATCTATTCTAATAGGCTGCCAGTTCATACATGCATATATTGACTCTTTTCATATTCAAGCAAATTAAGAAGTTATCACATGATATGACTTCTAGTCATATAACTGCAGTTGCTAATCTCATCATCAGAGTCAATTCTTTTCAATTTGCATCACTGAAAATCGCTAGGCATGTCAAATTTAGTGACTCGATCCCGACTTTCCAGCACAGTCATGCTCGACCCTTTATCTGACAGAGCTGTTGTGGTACGAAGAGCTAATAGGAATGATGAGTTCACCTGCAATGTCTGCTTTTTTGTTTTCCTTTCTGTCGTGGCACTTAAAACACAAGCTATCAGACAGACAAGCTTCTCTTCTCTTTTTGGATTCCAAAGCACCTGTGTTCCACTCGTTGTTGCTATACAAAGGGGGACCCAGAAATAATGAGAGTTGTTTTAAAGAAGGCTGGAGAGGCGTCAGTTCTGACGTTTGCCGCTAGGCGTGTATACTAGACTGCCCTTTGCATCATTTGGCCAAGCGGCGTCCTTTAAGTGCTCAAGCGATACAGTGTGGAGAAAACAACCCAAATTGTAGGGATCAAGCAAGCGGCTTCTGCATCACATCAACGCTCCCACCCACACAGCAGTGAGTGTGTGGCAGTTTCTTACGAAAAACAGGATGACAACGGCCACACCCCCACTACTACTCCCCCCATCACCGACTCCCCGGTCCTTGTACCCTGAGATTTTTTGTTTTTTCCAAGATTGAAGAGGGACCTTAAAGGAAAGAGTTTTCAGGATGTAGTGGAGGTCAAGAATCAAATGATAGAGGCATTGAAGGCTATCAGAACAGTTTTGAACAATGGAAAATGCGGTGAGACAAGTGTATTGCATCTCAGGGAGAGTATTTTGAAGGTGATTAAATTTTGGAAATGTTCTGGAAATATACGATTTTTTAAAAAAAGAATTCTTGTTATTTTTGGGTCCCCCCCTCCCCATTATCTGCACTGCAATTCCGGATGAGCTTTCTGTAGTTCTCAGCCCTCAAAAATCAAACCTATGTAATCATAAATATAACGATCATGTTCAACACTTGGTTGCAAATCCTTTACAGTTAATGACTGACTGAAATCTGGAACCCATGGCCATCTCCAAGTGCTGGGTTTCCACCCTAGTGATACTTTGCCAGGCCTTTACTGCAGCTCTCTACAGTTGCTGCTTGTTCGTTGGACTTTCTGCCTTCAGTTTTGACTTCAGCATTTGAAATGCATGTCCAATTGGGTTGAGGTCAGTTGATTGATTTGGCCACTGAAGAATATTCTACTTCTTTGCCTTGAAAAACACTTGGCTTGCTCTCACAGTATGTTTTGGTTCATTGTCCATATGTACTGTGAAGCGTTGTCCTATCACTTTTGCAGCATTTGGCTAAATATTAGCAGATAGTGTAGCCCTGTACACTTTTCATCCTGCTACATCATCCATTGGCAGTCAGGTGTGCCCATGCCATAACACGGTCTCCACCATGTTTCACAGATGATGTGGTATTCATCAGATCATAAGCCATCCCCTTTCTTCTCCATACTCTTCTCTTTCCAACATTCGGGTATACAATGATCTTAGTTTCCTTTCTCCAAAGAAAATTCCTTCCAAAACTGGACAGGCTTTTAAAAAATGTTTTCTGTCAAGGTCTCTTCCATCCTTCCTATGCTTGAGGTTTACCAGTGGGTTGCACTTCATGGTAAACCCTCTGTCTTTACTTTCATGAAGTCTTCTCTTGACTGTAGACATTGACAATCATAGGTCTATCTCCTGGAGAGTGTTCTTGGTTTGGCTAAATGTTGTGAAGGGGTTCTTCTTCACCAAGGAAAGAATTCTGCAATCATCCAGCGCAGTTGTCTTCCATGATTGTCCAGGCCTTCTGTTGTTGCTGAGTCCACCAGTGTGTTCCTTCTTTTTAAGAAAGTACCAAATGGGAGATTTGACCACTCCTGCTGTTTCTGCTCTCTCTCTAAATTGTTTGTTTTCTTTTCTCAGCCTAATGATGGCCTGTTTTTACTTTCATGGACAACTCTTTGGACCTCATATTGAGAGTTCACAGTGACAGCTTAGAAATGCAAATTCCACACTTGTAATCAACTCCACAACTTCTACCTGCTTAATAGTTAATGAAATAATGAGGGACTTGCTCCTATCTGCTTGTGGAACAACTTGTCAGTCAAATGTCCACCTACTTTTGAGTCCCTGGAAATGGGAGGGCAATGCAGGAAAATGGCTGTCCTTCCTAAACGGCTCATATGATATTTTAGGTAAACCCCTTAAGTTAAAGCTGAACGTCTTACACTTCAATCACATCTCAAATTGTTTTATTTCCAATACTTTGTAGTGGCATACAGTGCCAAAATTATGAAAATTCTGTCACTGTCTAAATACTTATGGACCTGACTGTATATGGATATGATTTGCAAGGAAGTTATTGAAATTAAAATGAAAAACATTGACCAATTTCTAGATTTTTACGTATAATTATTTTTTCAGTGCTTTAAAAGTTGTTGCATTTTTAGTTTACATGGTTCAGTCTCCAATATATAAAAACACATTCATCCAGTCTAAGTGGTTTAAATACGCTATACTCTCCTTTTTATTGCTAATAAAGCCTTCTAATTGCATATAAAATTATTCCCATTGCAGATTTCTCATTTCTAATTGACTGAAGAGCATCTCAAAACTATTAATTCTTTATTGAGACTATCCCTCAGCTCTTCTCTACAAACTAGAAGTATTAAAAATGGAGACAAGTAATCAATCTTTTTGCCTTAGCAATTAATTAGGAAATGGCTAGAAGGCTTTTTCAAATGGTAAAAAATGATTAATGAAACACTGAACTATAGTTAAAATATGCAAAGTGAACACACATGACATATAGTGCATTACTACAAAATGCTGGATTTTAAAGACAGTTACCTCTTTGCTGTAGTAAACTATTCAGCAGGACAAAATGTGCACATCAAGCTTAGGTGCAGCTTCTTTGAAATGGCTCCTAACCTTTCACTACCTTTTAAAGAACAATTTTTTAATATTTTTAAATTGCTGATGTGATGTGATGTTAATTAATATTATGCCACTTGCTTTCTTCTTCTGGCAATGCAAATGAATTTTGGACCTCAAAAGTCTTTAGTGAACCCAACTGTCTCTGTCCTACCCCTTGTTCTTTAGCGTAATTAATGGCTTATAACAGAAATCATTAAGCGTCGTCAATTTGGTGGGAGCTACAGTTACTGTTCACAAATTTTTATAATGGAAAAAAGGCTATTAATAAGGTGGTAGCATTGGCAAACACCACTAAACAATGGGAATGGCCGATAACCTAGAGCCAGCAGAATCATTCTAGATGGACCTGATGAGAATTCGGACTTGTACAGATATGTAACCTAACACTCTCAATCCTGCTTAAAGACATACTCTACCCAAAAGTAATATTTTTTATGTTTCATATCCATGTTCTGTGTAGTAGTGTAATCTCATGTTTTCATGCAGAATGGAGAGAAAGAAGTCAACAGTGAATAAGCGTTATACAACAGTAAGCCACATGAAAAACATCCAAAGAAAAAAGAAGTAAAAATGTCACATTATTCATGTCTCATAGTTCAGATGTCTGTTGTCCAGTAGTCCACAAAGCGTGCCAAACAAATGTGTCTTTGCTTAAATATTGTTAAATAGTTACAGTACTCCTGGAATTATCAGCATGAACATACACAGGAAATCCAAAGACTCACAAGAGTGAATTGTTGAACTGAAGACCAAGCAACTGGATAACAGATATCTGAATTTTGTGATATAAGTAACATGAGATTTTTGCTTTATTCTCCATGTTTTTCATATGGTTTGCTGCTGTATAGCATTGATTCACTATTAGAATACAATAAAATAAAACAAAACAAAAAAATAAAATAAAATAAAAATTTAGCCCAAAATTATGCAAGAAGTGCCGCAATGGGCTTTAACAGGCCCTGCCTTTTGACGAGCCTTGACTCTCTAAGAAGACAAGAAAAAACACCCCAAAAAACCCTTGTGGGGAAAAAATGGAAAAAACCTTGGGAAAGGCAGTTCAAAGAGAGACCCCTTTCCAGGTAGGTTGGGCATGCAGTGGGTGTCAAAAAAGGGGGTCAATACAATACACTACACAGAACAGAACACAAGTAACCCTCAATACAATATAATAGTGCAATAGAAATATTACAAGTACAGAGCAGAATTCAACACTAGATGATATCACAAAATATGATTTGGATTTGTTCAGAGTCCTGGGGCCTCATGGATAACGCCATGCATAGAATTCGCACTATAACAAAAGCCGAAATGTGCTTACACACAGAAAAATCCAGATGCACAAATCTGCGCGTTCGCCAACTTCCACGTTCTTCTGCTACATAAATCCCGGTCAGCGTGAAAAGTAACACCTCTTTGAATAAGCAATCAATATAAATAGCCCTTAGGCTCAACGTTCTGTGAAAAGACAATGGGAAAAGCACGGAGGAAAATAGAATTTCAGCAAATACCAAGTGGAGGCAAAGAAAAACGTACTATTTGTTGATTTAAACAGTGGTATAAACAACTAAAGGAAGTCGATCGAGTGACATAGCATGTCTAAGAAACTTGAAAGCTCAAGTTCACAAAGTCACACAGTGACTAAAAAACAAGTTGTCACATATCAAAGTCGCCGTGAAATGTTGAGTTTTAGCCTACCACCTGAGTTTCATACGAAAGCTTATTAGGATACAGAGAAAAAAAGGCACACAGTAGGAAAAAAGCACGAAATGTCAACTTTAATCTTGAAATTTCCACTTTAATCACGTAGTTTATTTTGTCATTAAAGTAGAACATCATAAACTTCATCTTAAAATCGTTTAATTTACTAGTTTCTCAAATCCCATCTTAACTAAAGTAGCACGTTAAATGCTTTGTTTTGTATTTGATCTTCGATGTGCTCTATGTGTGTGAATCACTATGTGCTTCTGGGTTTTCTCTTCCTCCGACTGGACACAGAATCCATTGCATTCGTAATATTACAGCTCTCTGAATAATTAAAATACTGAGATGTATATGTGATATCTTTTTCATGATTATAGAAGTTAGATCATGTTATTAAACATGGAAACACGGTGGCGCAGTGATTGTACACAACCTTCAAAGAATTTATTGCAGCAGTACTGTCTCTTTCAAGCGTACTAACCCACAATTCCTGTTCCTACCCTTCTTTCTCCAAATACCCAATCGCCACACAATCAGCTCTGTACTAGACGTTAAGCCATCTGTAAGCTTATAACGCCAATTCTTCAAAACTTTTAAGGAAGACTGAAATATCTTCATAGTACATGTTTAATTATTCTATCCTTCTCGCCAGTCCCAGTGAAGCATACAGTGCAAGGCAGGAACAATCCGTGAACGGAGCTAGTGTAGCGACACCGTGTCCTTTAATTATTAACAGTATAGATTATTTAAATGAAGTTAAAGTTTTAACTGTATAATATAATAAACATATTTTGCTGCATGTCATCTTTAAAATTATATCGTCATCGTATGTAAATACGTGCTTTATAAAGTGGCTCTGGTTGTGCAATATTATAACTGTAGTGCAAGGTTACACTGAGGTGATTGTACTAATAAGTACAAACAGTTCTACAAGGAGCAGTTGATGGACTGATTGATTGCGTTTAGAGCTCTTGGGATGAAACTCTTTCTGAACCGCGAGGTCCGTACAGGAAAGGTTTGAAACGTTTGCCGTGTGAGAAGCAGTTCAAATAGGAAGCATGGATGAGGCAGCATGTGCTTGATGGTGTATACCGATAATTCTCTTTCCGATCAGCTGCTCCGAGTGGTGCAGTGAGAGTAATATGGAAAAAGATGATCTGCTGTGGCAACCCCTAACAGGAGCAGCTGAAAGAAGAAAAAGAAGGTGCAGTGAGAGTAACAACGCTAAAGCAGCTATGATATTTGGAATAGTTGGCCATTCTGTGGACCATTATATTGTTACAGGTTAATTACAATCAGATGCCTTAAACTAATAAACAATATGCAGTTAATTTCAGTCTATTTATAACGCTGTGTCAGGGATGTGGATCTGAAAAAGAATGATTAACCACACAGGAACAGTAGCACTGCTTTCAAGATGGGTGCCACCAGTCTGCAAAACCGAGCCGAGAACTTGCGTACGACAGGGTATGAGGTACCGTGGAAATGTGCATGGCTTTACGCCTAGTTTAGGTTTTATACATCACGATTTAAACGTGGAAATGTTCTTACAACATTTCTGTGCATACGCACCGTTTATACATGAGGCCCCTGGAGACCTCAGCCATCAAGCTGCCTCCCCCTATTGGCCATTCCACAGCTGAGTCAGTTCTAGGCCACCCAATCAAAAAAAAGGACCCCTCTGCTTGATGATTTTTGCAATCTACCATCAAAGATGACTTCTGGTGACTTCTCCTATGTCATAAACTTCTTTCTTTTCGTTCTGCATGAAAACATGAGGTTAATCACTTTTATTAGCCACCACTACAAAGTACATGGAGTAAGCAACATATAAAAAATATACAGTATGTAATTTTTCGGTGGATTATTTCTTTATGCAGGCAGTGTGGTGTAGTGCTTAAAGCTTTGTACTTCATGCCCTGAGGTTGTGGGTTCAAATCCCGCTACTGATACTGTGTGACCCTGAGGAAGTCACGTGATCTGCCTGTGCTCCAATTGAAAAAACAAAAGAAATGTAACCAATTGTATCATAATGATATCAATCAAATAAGTAAATGTTAATCCAGTTCAGGTTTGTGGGGCACTACTGTTACAAATCTGGTCTTTGATAAAATTCTCTTCATCTGGTGTGATAATGTCAAAATAAAGCAATTATGCTTACACTAATGTTCTTCATCATTTTTAATGCCATTCTAAAAATTAATATTTAGGAATCGTCACCACCACACTGTTTATAGTTGTAGTGGGGCTACAAGATTAGTGCCATTTGTATTGGTCTGTTTAATTGTGTTGTCCTCTGAAAGAACTGATAGTTGGTCGTTGTGTAGAAGAAACAATTCATTGAAATAGAATGGGAAAGAAACATAATTGACAGCTGCTGACCCTTTGAGGTGGGACTTCCTGTTTCTGCTAAAAAGATTTCCAGGTTACTTCTATATATAAAGGGCTTTAGACCTCCGGCAGGGGTCCATCTTGATTTTGTTTCACATGTTCTGCCATTTTGACCACACTTGCTAGAACAGGTTTTTGATGACTGATATCAGAGCCGTGGGGCTTTCAGAGTCAACCTCTCTACAGTTTGACAGAAGGACCTTTTATCTGATTTCTCCTTGGAAAATAATTCAAATGTGCTGGGACTCAGGTTGGTGAGAATGTTGTTTTTTCTTTTCTGCTTTATCTACTTTGCTGTAGTGCCATCAACTCAGTCAGTCTGTCACCATGCATTCTACAAGGTATTTAAGGAAGGGCACATTTTTTGTGTACATAACTATTGGCTGTGTTTTTTAATTTATTAATTCACTGTGTGTTTTGTAGCTCTGTATGTCTGTCTGTCTACTGTATCTATCTATACACATATATACACACATTCACTTTTCTTTAAAACACATACATTTTTCACTTTTATATTTCGTGAGTTACTGTTTTTTCGTCTTTGAATGGGAAGCCTGATGTGAGTGGAGAATGGGTCTGAGTTGGCCAAGTCCAAGCTACATAGTAATAATGTCCATTCCATGAATTAGGGTGGGAAATATGCCATCATTGCTTCTCCATTATAAAATGGCAGTTTCTGTAGTATTATTAATGTTTGATATGAATGATTTTACTTAATTTATGCTTTTTGCATCAAGCATTTTTCTTTTGTGGGTTTTTTATTTTCAATTATTTTATAAAGGTTTATTTTGGGTCATGTCTCATTTTTAATGTTTGACAGGGGTCACCAAGTTCTGTCCTGCAGTACCATGGTGTTTTACAAAATGGGGGGCAATTCTTATTTCTCATCAGTCTAAATTGTAGCTGTTTTTTTTTCTTTTCTCATTCAGAAAAATCCTATAGTATGATATTTGCATTTAGAACTCCAGAAATGTGTTTTCTTTGTCAACATTTTACACAGCTAAATTTAACCATATTTATTTCAATTTACCCTATTTCTGTGGTGTTTGCAACTTAAATTGTATCCAAATCCTGACAATTAGTGTTGAACTGAATGTTAAACTAGAGCCACTATTTTATTGCAGCATTAATTTGTGTGCTAATTACTAATAAAAGGTTTAACTAAGTGATCCTCAAGTTCAGTCCTGTGGACCACCTTAACTGTATGTCTTCATCCCAATCACCTGCTTTTATTTGGACTCCTGCCTTTATCAAACAAGCTGTTATTTCCCAGTTTTTCTTTTTTGTATCAGTCTAGAAATTACAAAATGGGTTTTCTAATTTTGTAGGGGAATGTTGTATTGACAGCCATTGACACTGTGAGAGGAACTTTAAAATCACAGTGTTTATGGATAGCTTCAGAATACAGCAAAAGAGAACAGAATGGGAAGTGAACCTCATGCTAAAATTTAACACATTACAACATGGTTTGAATAGAGACAAGAGATTTCTGGCCAGATATGAGGATTGTTTGCATCTCTCGGACTGTCCCAGTTAACCAACGGAGTACAGATCCACACTGTTTTGAAAAACTTCAAAAAACTTTTTTGGACAGTTATCTTATCAAAAGATCTCGACTATACATTGTTCTCCTCTCCCACTAAATGATTCTTAGAATGGAGTGGTCTATTAATTGTGTACATCTAAGATGTCTCACTTAGAGGTTTCCAGTGCTGTATCTGTCCTGGTGTCTATATAAACACAGGGAACTTCAGGTTCTGTATTACATCTTTCCTGAAGAAGTGGCCTGAGTTGCCTCGAAAGCTTGCATATTGTAATCTTTCTACTTCGCCAATAAATGTGTCATTTTCCTTAACTTCTAACTAGGGGAATGTAGCAAACATTTTTGTGGCTGGAGTTATTTATTGTTCTTTTTCTTGCTTTTAAAGATTTTGCTCTTTTTTATGTTCTTTTCATTTAAGCCTTTTCTTATTAATTAGCTCTCAAGTGTATTTTATACTGAAGTAGCTGCTTCCCTTTAGTATTCCGTGTCATTTGTACCTGCGTATCACTAATTGTCAGTATTTGGTTACAATTAAATGAGTAAACTCCAAAACAAAAGGTGAATTTAAAAGAATACAGTAAAACAAAAGTTAATATATAAAGATATTGCAGAAAATGCTAATTTCTGAATTGTGTTCACATGTAAATTACTAACACATATTTCTGAATGCAAAATAAGAGAAGAAAAAGGCTAATTAAACAATTAGATCATTTAGGTGTAAGACTAACCCATTTAATTGTATAAATGCTGGAAATAAAAACCCACAGCCTCAGTGATTGGACTTGGAGAGCACTGGTTTACTCAACACTCTGAATGGAAGCACAAGAGCCATTGTGTCTCACTTCTGTAGTTTATACAGGTAACAATATAAATATGGCATCAGTCACAACACTCTCTATATCTCAGTGGATATACATTCAATGGCTCAAAGAATCTTAACAATAGTTAAGATTCAAAAACCTAATTTCCTTTCCTAAACCTCCTTTTAAACATACACTAGTGGTCATTTTGTCCTGGACATTTCCTCATTTTTTTTACTGAAATAATTTCGAGTCACCTGAAAGTTTGCCAGCATTATTTTGAGGATGACTGAAAGTCTAATTCCAGAACCTCACTGAACTCCCACACAATCCCACGCCATTGCTACATTCCACTTGACCTCTCAGTACTGCCTCTGGAATCCCACAGGCTAGCCAAGCTTAAAAGGACTCCTTCAGCCTGACAGCTCACTTTACCAACAATCACCTCTACATTCAGGGATTACGGCCGCAGCATGCGCCAACAACCTTATGACCTCAGGCATTTCGGCAATAGAGGCACAGAACATGGCCCACTTGGGCTCAATGTCCCCAGTCTCCTGCAGAATACAAGAGAAATTCATCCGGAGGTGCGAGTTGAAAATCTCCCGGAAAGGGGCATCTGCCAAAAATTCCCAATATAATATGTTTAGGTCTGCCTGGTCTGATGGGCATTTTCCCCTGCCATCTGATTCAACTTCCAACCAGGTAGTGATCAGCCCCTCTCTTCAAGTCTGATGACGTGACTATGAAATCGATTATCGACCTATGAACATGGTGTTCATTATGGACAAACTGTGACTAGCACATAAGTCCAGTTATGAAGCACTGCTCAAGTTCAGATTGGGTAGGCCATTCCTACCAATCACACCCTTCCAGTTTTCACTGCCATTGCTGGAGTGAGAGTTAAAGTTCCACAGCAGAATGATAGAGTACCCAGTGTGAGCTTTTTGCAGATGATGTGGTCCTGTTGGCTTCATTGAGCTGTGACCTTAGACACCTTTGTAGCTGAGTGTGAAGCGGCCAAGATGAGGATAAGCATCTCTAAGTCCATGGTCATGGTTCTCAGTCAGAAAAGGGTATAGTGCACTTCCTAGGTTGGGATGACATGCTGCTATGAACAGAGGAGTTTAAGTATCTTGGAATTTAATTCATGAATGAAGGAAGAATGGAATGGGTGACTGACAGGGTGCAACAGACCTGCCTGTGCAGTCATGTTAAAAGTTGTACCGATTAGTCAAGGTGAAGAGACACCTGGGAGAGCTAAGGCAAAAGGTAAGCCAGTCAATCAATGTTCCTATCCAGTATGGGGTAGTGGCTGATAGAACATGAATACAAGAGGCAGAAATAAGTTTCCTTTTCAGAGTGTCTGGGCTCAGCCTTAGAGATGGGGTGAGGAGTGAAGACATTTAGGAGGTGCTCACAGTATAGCCACTGCTCCTCAGCATGAAAAGGAACCAGTTGAGGTGGCTTGGACATTTGATTAGACTGCCTCCTGGGCAGTTTTCTGGGGAGGTGTTTTAGGCATATCCAACATGGAGGTGACTTTGAGGCAGACCCAGGACACGTTGGAGAAAATTGTATCCCTTGGCTGGCATGGAAACTCTTCAGGAAGGTGGGTTGGAGGAGGGAATGGAGGAAAAAGGACTCTGATGCACCCAGAACCGGATATGCAGGAGAAAATGGGTGGATTGATAATTCCCATGCAGAGACCTTGTGTCTCTTAAAGGTGCTAAACTTTCCAGTTATCCTTACATGTATGATTAAAAGCCTTT
The DNA here is from genome assembly GCF_016835505.1 of Polypterus senegalus. NCBI lineage: Eukaryota > Metazoa > Chordata > Cladistia > Polypteriformes > Polypteridae > Polypterus > Polypterus senegalus. The sequence continues at coordinate 108,283,975 of NC_053168.1, forward strand.
TTTACACTAGTTGGGTACAAACCTTTATGCCAAATTCAGAAACTGTGTTTTAGGTTGTTTGATTTTTGCCTCTTTTGTTTTTCCTGGTATTTTTCTGCTACTGTGGAGAATTCCTCGCGACTTCCTGATGTTTTCATTTCATAATTAAACCACTATATGCTCCTTATTTTATTCTTTCATAATGGCTGCAGCCTACCAAGAAGCACTAGAAATAAAGCAGGAAACGGCTCTGGACAGAACACCAGCCTATCACAAGGCTCACTTGCACACACAGCCATACATGTGGCAGATATGTCAGATTTAGTTTAAAACAATATTTGTAAAGTATTCCACAAATAAGGAAAAACATTATAAATAAATACACAGTTGAGGGGTATGAAAATTGAAAGTACAATTTATCACTTAGGAGTCGCAGTGTACTACTATTACTAACACATATTTCTGAATGCAAAATAAGAGACGAAAAAGGCTAATTAAACAATTAGATCATTTAGGTGTAAGACTAACCCATTTAATGTGTCTACATCCAGACAGTGTACAGAAGCAATCAAGAGATCTCCTAGGATGTTGAGTTAAATAGCACACTGTGTTGCATATGCTTGTAACTGTCCATCCATCCATTATCCAACCTGCTATATCCTAACTACAGGGTCACAGGGGTCTGCTGGAGCCAATCCCAGCCAACACAGGGCGCAAGGCAGGAAAACAACCCCGGGCAGGGCGCCAGCCCACCACAGGGCTGCTTGTATCTGTTAGGAGGTTATTCATAAGATATGCAATGCACTTGTAACGCCAAATCTAGGAATGTAGTCTGCAATTGTGCTCTCCATATTACAAAAATGTGTAATGGTACAGTAACAAGTCTTGAACTACATTGTATGAGCTACAGTATGAGGAAAATTAAAGGGATGAATCTTTACACAAACAAAGTGTTCAAAACAGTTAAAGGAATTAAGAAGATGGATATTAGCTATAATTTTAAAATGGGTTCTTCAACAAGAACATGGAAGTACAGATGGAAGCTGCTGAAGGGTTAAATTCAGACAAATGTTAGAAAATCTTTCTTTACACTGAGAATTACAAACACATGGTACAAGTTTCCAAATAGTCTGGTAAATGGTAGTACTCTGGGAACCTTCAAATGTCACATTGGTGGTATTTTGCAAAGGTTAAGTGAATAGAGATTGACAAATCTAAACTTGGCTGATTTTTTTTTTTTTTTGGTAAAAGCATTTTTATGTTCTTTATTCAGAGGGGCTGATTAGTAGGCTAGGTGTTCAATGATCAGAGAGATAAATCAGCAAAGTAGCCAAGCAGCCAGTCTCTGCACAAGTAGATATTTGGTTCCTCTTTCAAGCATAAAAAGTACAAAATAAAGGGCATTCCTCAGATGTAAATCCTTTTTGGAGATGTCCTGAGTTGCTAACTAGTCACCATTTTGATTTGTTGTGCAGCCAGTAAGCCTGATATAAAGTCTCATATCGCAATGATTATTAATAAATGTTGTCATGGAAGTGATGAGAGTGGAGGTGATGTACACATCCTCATATAAACTGTATGTGTGATTTACAATGAAAAGTAATAATAGTAATGCTAATACCCTCTAGTAGTTGTATTATCAATACCATTCTGTTACAATAAATTGCCTCATATTTTTTATTATGGTTTAATGTATCACACAGAAGATATAAAACTAAAGGTTCAAAGTATTGCAATAATGAATAGTTTGCCGTTAGCCTTAACCTATCCCATTAAATACGGTATATGTCTAGAGTGAGGAAAACATTACACCTCATATTCTGTCTAGGTTTCCTGGAGGCCTTTAGATTTAGGGAATAGCTAACCCATGTATTCATTGTACATAATGTTACTGTTAAGCAGAACAGAAGTTTAGAAATTTGAAGCAGGTTGATCCTAACTCTTGTACAATACCTAATATATGGGTGTCATAAAAAAAACAGAACAAAATGAGAAATGTTGAAATTTCACAAATGAGAAGAGTCCATTCAGTCCATCAGGCTCATTTTTCTAGATCGGGATTCTCAAAGTCAGTCCTGGGGGCCCACTCTGGCTTCAGGTTTTTGCTTCAACCAGATTAATAATCAGTGACAACTGCTAACACTGATCTCAATTAATTAGCTGTTTTTTTCCTCTTCTCTTATTCTACAATAAGAAAGCACAGAGGCACGACTTTTACATTTATTATTAGACATTTAGAAATATTTCCATTTTTGCTATAGAATTAAATGCTTAACTCACTTTTGTTGCTTTCATTATATTTTACCCTTTCTCTGTGCAGTTTGCTCCCTTCATTGTATCTTAATAATGACAATTAAAAATGAGCAGAGCAGATACCCAGGCAAACAACACCAAATCGTGAAGGGCTGCAACTACTTTAGTGTTAGACCCACTAATTAGAAAACAATGGATCAATTAAACAATTAGAAACCTGGAAAAATAGAAAGAAGTTAGTATGAAAATATTGTTAAAAAAAACCCAAACATTATTACCATATAACTGTTGTCACAAGAACGACCAAAAGACATTGAGAAGGTTTGGGGCAGCCACCCGTATAATTTTTCCCAGCTGCAAAATTGATTCAAAAGAACAGACATGTTCACACGACTGAGTCCAAAACAGAACTGATTTAGTAGAAATAAGATGGTGGCTTTAAAGGCCAGCATGGGAAGTGATGTCATCAGGACCGGAACCGGAAGTTACGTCGTTGGCTGTCCCAGAGCTGGGTGGGATTTCCCTAGAATGGTCTGTAACGAATCGAGAGAGAAAATTAGTGCACTTCGCCACCCACTGGTCCGGCATGGAATTACATGTACTCAGGCCCTTTAGTTGTCTCCTAAACACGTGTGTGTGACAGGGCACCCCCAGCCCAGACCCGTCGGGTGACCTACACCGAGAGGTCGTGAACGCAAGAGAGAGCATTGCCGTTGATATGGAGAGAGCCCTTCTGATGAATGAGCGAGAACATATAAGGTTGCAGATCAAGGAACCACCTAGTGACTCGATGGTTGAACTCCTTGTGTAGGGCCATCTACTGTAAAGGTGCATGGTCCATGACAAGTGTAAACTCCCGAACCAGGAGGTAGTACCTCAACTGTGTAATTGCCCATTTGATCGCAAGAGCCTCTCTCTCCACCACTGCATACCTTGTCTCCCGATCCAGCAGTTTCCGGCTCAGGAACATGATGGGGTGTTCAGCATCATCAACACTCAGCAACGCTCAGCACTGCTCCTAGGTCTGTGTCCCAAGTGTTCGTCTGGAGGATAATAGAAAGTGAAAAGTCAGGTGCTTTCAAAACAGGTGCTGATGTCAGGGCCCTTTTTAAATCACTGAATGCAGCTTCTGTCGTATTGGTCCATACCACAATGTTGGGAGCCCTCTTCTTTGTAAAATCACTCAAGGACGCAGCTCTCTCCGAAAACTGTGGTACAAACCGGCGGTAGTACCTGGCTAAACCGAGAAATACTTGGACTTGCCGCTTGGTTTGCAAATGGGGTCATTTCAAAATGACATAATAAGTCCCTGTTGCTTCCCCCATAGAGACCAGCCCACATCTGTGTGTCTCATCGACACTCTCCCTTTGTATTTTATGTGGCCCAGAACTAGACAAAGGCAGCAGAGTCTGCACCGGTTCTTTCCGAAATCTGAGACAAAACCCCCATCTGGAAGCTCGGCCCTGGTGCTCTCCCACCTGTTCATGATTCAGGTCCTGTCCCATTTTCTTCTGGGATTCTATCATCCTGCCGACTACTCCACTTTCATGAGAACAACCAAAAGACAATGAGAATGTTTGGGGCAGCCACCTGTATAATTTTTCCCAGCTGCAAAATTGATTCAAAAGAATAGACATGTTCACACAACTGAGTCCAAAACAGAACTGATTTAGTAGAAACAAAATGGCGGCTTTATAGGCCAGTATGGGAAGTGATGTCATCAGGACCGGGACCGGAAGTGACATCGTTGGCTGCCCCAGAGCCAGGCGGGATTTCCCTGAAACGGTCTGTAAGGAATCGAGAGAGAGAATTAGTGCACTTTTCCACCCCCTGGTCCGGCGTGAAATTACATGTACTCAGGCCCTTTAGTTGTCTCATAAACACGCGTGTGTGACACTGCTTAGTACATTTTTTTTTTACCAAGCTTGGTTTTCTATTTTCTATATTGTTCCCAAAACACAGAATGTGGGCAATAACAGTTCAATTAAGTAGCCCAGGATTCCAATTAAAAACAGAAGCTGCTTGGAACAAAAACCTGCAGCCACAGGGGGTCCCCAGGACTGACATTGAGAATGCCTGGTCTAGATAATAGCCAAGTTGTCCCAATATTTCATCCAACTCTTTGAGTAAAGAGATGCTCCCTGGCTTCAGTCTTAAAAGCACTACAACTTAAATTCAGCTGGTATCCTCAAGTACGCAATTCATCATTTTGTCAAAAGAATTTTGGTGCATCTACATTATCATTACCTTTGAGTATTCTGAAGACCAGGATTAGGTTCCCATACACGTTTAATTCTGCGTCTGTCAGAGCAGGACATGTCCTTAAGTCCTGGGATACACTTAGCTACTCTTCTCTGTGCGGCTTCAAGTGCTGTTATGTCTGTCTTATTGCGTGGTGACCAGAACATCACACCAGAACTAACACCAGATGTGGTCTCACTAGTACATTCACTAGTATATTCTGAGCATAATGTCCCTTGATTTATATTCAACAGTTTTTAAGATATATAGTAATTTTATTTATTTTTTATTTTTAATACCATCTGGCATTGCCAGATTATGAAAATGTCAGTCATTATCCAACCCACTATATCCTAACACAGGGTCACGGGGTTCTGCTGGAGCCAAACCCAACCAACACGGGGCGCAAGACAGGAACAAATCCCGGACAGGATGCCAGCCCACCGCAAGGCACACACACACACAAGCACACACTAGAGACAATTTATGATCACCAATATACCGAACCTTCATGCATTTGGACTGTTGGAGGAAACTGGAGCACCCGGAGGAAACCCACGCAGACATGGGGAGAACATGCAAACTCCACACAGGGAGGACCCGGGATATGAAAATGTGGTGTCAACATAAACCATCCACTTTCCATCCATCCATCCATCCATTTTCTAACCCGCTGAATCCGAACACAGGGTCACGGGGGTCTGCTGGAGCCAATCCCAGCCAACACAGGGCAGGACCCAATAATGGGCAGGGTGCCAACCCACCACAGGACACACACAAACACACCAAGCACACTCTAGGGCCAATTTAGAATCGCCAATCCACCTAACCAGCATGTCTTTGGATTGTGGGAGGAAACCTGAGCACCCGGAGGAAACCCACGCAGACACGGGGAGAACATGCAAACTCCACGCAGAGAGGACCCAGAAAGCGAACCCGGGTCTCCTAACTGCGAGGCAGCAGCGCAACCACTGCGCCCTCAACATAAACCCCTAAATCCTATTCAGAGATTGCTGTCTTTAGGACAGTGTCTCCCATCTTGCATTTTTAATTGACATTTATTTTGCTTACATTTAACACTTTTGTAAATTAAACTGCCCTTTCCAAGTGTTTGCTCTGCTGAAGCTTGGCCAGGTCTTCTTGAATTGTTTTGCTGCCTGCTTGGTGCCTGCCATTTAGTATCACAAGTGAACTTTGCAAGTGTACTAACTAAACCAAAATCTATGTCATGAATATAAATCAGCAAGAGTCCCAGGACAGACCCCTGAGGGACTCCACTGATGACCACACTCCACATGGACCATTTTTCTCGTATCTGTACTCTTTGTCTCCTGCCAGTTACCCAACTTGAGATCCAAGTAATGCGTCACAAGTAACAAAATTACTTGATTAGCTCAATTTTAAAAAAAGATCCTTGAAAAGAATGTTTCTTTTCAAATTACCAACAAACAAAGCACAGAAGTCAGAAGTTTTGGGATCATTTCATTTCAACATCTAAGTTTCACCAACTGCCACAAGATAAACTTAGAGTACAGTTACAGTGTGCTACTGAACATTTAGCTTTTTCAACTTATTATTTTGGCTAGGGATGCATGCTGGCACTAGATATTTCCTAAAATCTGTGTTTCATTCTCCTAGTTTAATTGATACAACAAACGTAGACAAATTTAGAACTCTAATGAATACATTCTAGCCTAACTATCAGGACAATTATTCAGACTCTTGATAGATTTTAAATATTTCACTTTTGTAAAATCCTAACTGTAGCCGCCGAAGTATGTAAGGCGAGTTCAAGCACGGGGAAAACGCGTGCCGAAAGAAATCTCTCAGTCCAAAAGTTTGTTTTAAAAATATTTAGTGAAAATTAAAAGCAAATAATCCACACAAGAATAAAGAAAAAAGTAGTTACGCACATAGAATAAAAGGCAAAAAAAAAGGAAAAATGTATCTTCTCTAAACTTAGCTTTTCTTGAGAAACGTTAGTTGTAGCTGTACTTAAAAGTTCTTTACTTCTTCTTCTATACTTAAAAATTCTTAACTTCTTCTTCTGTATGCTTTAAACATACGGCTCAGCACTTAAATAAGTGCATTGTCTTACATATCATTTCACACACTCAAAAGGCCCATAGGCACGTAGGCACGGTTTAAAACCATGTGCCCTCTACACCTTACACATGGCAAGGCTGATCACTAACTGAGAAAAATGTTTAGTCAGAGCTGCTAGAAATAGCTAGAATATACCAATTTAATTCTACTTATGGGGGTTATAGGAACCGCCCATAGATTATGCATTGTCATTTAGTAACACATTTATGAATCTTATGTAACTGGGAAATGGCTCTTACACTAACTACCATATACACTCGCGTTTAAGTTCTCCCACAGATAAGTCGGGGCTTGATTTTACCATATAATTTATGGTATTTTATAATGTCAGTAGTATAAGTCGAATCTGGAAAACTCATGCTATTGGTCCAAGAGATTATGACATGCTAATACCCACCTGGGAGAGTAACCACAGACCCCACTGCGTTTTTTTTTTCTATGTATTACGCCTACGTGACCACACAGTAATACCCAAACTATTTCGAAGTGACATTTGCACTGATTTGTGTTTTTTGAATCTCACACCAACATACACCTTTATCGTAAGAGCATCCCTTATCTATGATGGAGCATTGGATCCGAAAAAAATATGAAGCTGGTTTTAAATGAAGTCATTGAAGTAGCGAAAGAAATTGTTAACTGCGCTGCTGCAGCAAAATTCAGTGTTTCAGAGAAACGTGTGTGATATTGGAGGAAGCAAGAAGATGTTAAAAAAAAATTCTAAGTGTCATATTTTTGAATGGCCTCATAAATCGGGGTCTGATTTTTATGATTGATTTTCCGGGTTTCAAGACCCAACTTATACGTGAATATATACAGTATTTGTAATTTTCTACTGTATGCTTTCAACTGAATTTTTGTATGTGTTGTGTAATGCTACAAGTGAAGTTTATGAAAAGCTTACAACAGAATTTCTTGTACCATATGAATGTGGCTTTCCTAACTTGTAATAATTATTTGACTTCTGCAGCCTCAAGAAAAAAGGAACTTATGACCCAAAGCCTATCCAACTATTTTTTTATACAGTGCCATACACATGTTGGGCGGCCTTTGCAAAGTAGAGAATGTGCCTGTTAAAAAGATTTCTTTCAATGAGAGCTGTCTGGAAAAGTGCACTGTTTTCTACCTCACTCCACGCTGTCCGTGCAACACGACCGCAGAGAGCTTAAACAACTCTGCACATCCACATAAAAATGACAAGGGGTGAGCTTTCTTGAAGGCTTTTACTGGACATACCTCATTGTAAACTGAAATATATACAAAAGAAACATACCGGTATATACAGGTGTACAACCAAAGACAATAAAGAATAATTTACAAATCAATACGCAGCAGGCAGTATACATTAAACAATAAAGCTTTAAAAGACACTTACAAGACGAGTGATTTCCACGGTTGGATCAAGACAAAGAGAAGCACGTAGACAGGTTCAAATTGCTGCATACCACAACTAACCAGACCCAAGGGTTTATATACCTTAAAGATATGCTTCAGACGTGACCGAAACAAGAGATAAATGGGTGCCTACGTGAGACACATGGAGTGTATTGCATTCAAATGATTATTAAGCAACCTACATGCTTTACGTAAGTTTCATAGACATTTATGACACCACTGTGAGTGTGGGACGTGACTGACAGGTTAGTTAATAAATGACAAGATGAAGCTCAACAAATAACAGCTAACATGTGGGCAGAACACACTGTATCTCATTAGTATTGTATGATACAAATTCCTTTTGGCAAACATGATGAAACTCTCTCATCATGACAGCTCTTTATCTGCATAGCTTATTTGTTTGAGCTGTTTCAAAAGCTGATTGGCCGAGGTCAGATTTGAGAATTTTGATTTGAAGAAGATACTCTTCACATTGATACAGTGGTGTGAAAAACTATTTGCCCCCTTCCTGATTTCTTATTCTTTTGCATGTTTGTCACACAAAATGTTTCTGATCATCAAACACATTTAACCATTAGTCAAATATAACACAAGTAAACACAAAATGCAGTTTTTAAATGATGGTTTTTATTATTTAGGGAGAAAAAATCCAAACCTACATGGCCCTGTGTGAAAAAGTAATTGCCCCCTGAACCTAACAATTGGTTGGGCCACCCTTCGCAGCAATAACTGCAATCAAGCGTTTGCGATAACTTGCAATGAGTCTTTTACAGCGCTCTGGAGGAATTTTGGCCCACTCATCTTTGCAGAATTGTTGTAATTCAGCTTTATTTGAGGGTTTTCTAGCATGAACCGCCTTTTTAAGGTCATGCCATAGCATCTCAATTGGATTCAGGTCAGGACTTTGACTAGGCCACTCCAAAGTCTTCATTTTGTTTTTCTTCAGCCATTCAGAGGTGGATTTGCTGGTGTGTTTTGGGTCATTGTCCTGTTGCAGCACCCAAGATCGCTTCAGCTTGAGTTGACGAACAGATGGCCGGACATTCTCCTTCAGGAATTTTTGGTAGACAGTAGAATTCATGGTTCCATCTATCACAGCAAGCCTTCCAGGTCCTGAAGCAGCAAAACAACCCCAGACCATCACACTACCACCACCATATTTTACTGTTGGTATGATGTTCTTTTTCTGAAATGCTGTGTTCCTTTTACGCCAGACGTAACGGGACATTTGCCTTCCAAAAAGTTCAACTTTTGTCTCATCAGTCCACAAGGTATTTTCCCAAAAGTCTTGGCAATCATTGAGATGTTTCTTAGCAAAATTGAGACGAGCCCTAATGTTCTTTTGCTTAACAGTGGTTTACGTCTTGGAAATCTGCCATGCAGGCCGTTTTTGCCCAGTCTCTTTCTTATGGTGGAGTCGTGAACACTGACCTTAACTGAGGCAAATGAGGCCTGCAGTTCTTTAGACGTTGTCCTGGGGTCTTTTGTGACGTCTCGGATGAGTCTTCTCTGCGCTCTTGGGGTAATTTTGGTTGGCCGGCTACTCCTGGGAAGGTTCACCATTGGTTCATGTTTTTTGCCATTTGTGGATAATGGCTCTCACTGTGGTTCGCTGGAGTCCCAAAGCTTTAGAAATGGCTTTATAACCTTTACTAGACTGATAGATCTCAATTACTTCTGTTCTCATTTGTTCCTGAATTTCTTTGGATCTTGGCATGATGTCTAGCTTTTGAGGTGCTTTTGGTCTACTTCTCTGTGTCAGGCAGCTCCTATTTAAGTGATTTCTTGATTGAAACAGGTGTGGCAGTAATCAGGCCTGGGGTGGCTATGGAAATTGAACTCAGGTGTGATACACCACAGTTAGGTTATTTTTAACAAGGGGGCAATTACTTTTTCACACAGGGCCATGTAGGTTTGGGTTTTTTTTCTACCTAAATAATAAAAACCATCATTTTAAAAACTGCATTTTGTGTTTACTTGTGTTATATTTGACTAATGGTTAAATGTGTTTGATGATCAGAAACATTTTGTGTGATAAACATGCAAAAGAATAAGAAATCAGGAAGGGGGCAAATAGTTTTTCACACCACTGTATATATACAGTTATATATATATACATATACACACATACATATATATACATATACATATATATACACATACTGTATATATACACACACACATATATACATACTGTATATACAACATATACATATCTACATATATACTGTATATACACATATATATACAAATCTACATATATACATCGACATATATATATTAGGGGTGGGACTCGATTAAAAAATTAATCCAATTAATTAGAGGCTGTGTAAGAATTAATCTTGATTAATCGTATGTAATCGCACACGTAAATTTGCCCCAAATCGCAAATGTTTTTTTTTTTATTTAAAACGGTTTTAGTGGGCTGACAGAATCAAATAATAGACATGGACATGAATATTGTAAACTGAAGCTGTTTTAATTTCTGAAAAAAAAGCTTTTAAACTGCATTTGAATTCAAAACAGAAACAAAAATATCATCCCTGGTTAAAATTGGGCAGACTTAAAAATAAAGTGGTAGTTTAAGTACTTTAAGTACATTTTCAGAATAGTATTGTCTTTAAATAATAATAACCAAAATTTCACCATAAAGTGCAGTTTTTCTTCTTAAAAAAATAAGTCAGAAACATAAAAGGTAATTTGACCAGCTTACTCTTTAAACTCTGAGTAACATTAGCCAAAATTATTTTGTACATTAGGCTAAAACAGTGTGATCATTGAACATTTTGTAATTAGATGTATTTAGAATTACTAACGGTCACGGAAGTCCAATGATCCCCAGTAAGAGCCACAAAGTCCGCTTTCTGTAATGCATCTAATTTTGCTTGCTTTTCAGTGTGCACAAAACCATGCTTTTATCAAGGCTTCGCTCGGGTAGTCGAAATGATCAGTCGTAGGAACGCGCTTTATTCCGACTCTAACATTTTTGTAGCTGTGATGTGTGCATCAGTGTAATGGATGTACCAGGAAATCATGCATTGACAAAAGTTCCGTTTGCTTGGAATTGAAAGTGTGATTAAATCGTTATTTTTAACGCGTTATGGAGTACATGCATCGAAGCTTCTCAACTGTGCTTGTGCTAAGAAAGGGAAAATTTTAAAAATAACGTAACATGATTCTGCGTTAACCTAATATTTTTCATACGTCCCAAACCAAGGAGATGGGAAGGTAAAATGAATCGAGTAGCGCGTACATAGTCAGTACATCCCTCTCGGAATCGAACCTCGAATGTCGGCGTTAGAGGCGAAGACTCTACAATTGCGCCACCGCTTGTCTATGCTAAAGTATGTATTGTAGATCGGGCTATAGATATACATTTATATATATACCCGTGTATCAGTGGAGAAGTAGAAGTTATGAAAAGAAAAGGGAACATTTTAAAAATAACGTAACATGATTGTCAATATACAGTAATTGTTTTGTGAGTGTTATTGAATGTTGCTGTCATCAAGGATTTGATTATCATTATTTCTTTCAATCAGGCTCGTATTTGTACGATGTGTTCAAGTTACATTCCGTGTTTGTCAATCGTTGTAAAGATAAGAGGTTTCATTCATCGATTAGTTCCTTACTGCATCAATAAACAGCTCGTCTTCCTTTTTATCTGTGATGTGACAAACTGCATGCACGGGTTTTTTTTTTACGCTGTCTTCCTTTAGCGGGACATTGACTTTTTCCACCGTGTGCTTTGTTTCCACAGTAGCTGCATTTATGAATATGCTTATCAGACGCTTCATATTTTTGCTGCCTTTTCAATTGTGTAATTCGGTTTTGTTCAGCAGCTCTTTGGAACTGTTGCTTTTTATCTGTGCACTGCATCAGTTCACGTGAGCCACTTGGTGTACTTGCATCGAAGGTTCCCAGCTGTGCTGGTGCCATCTCGTGCTATGTCCATAGCTTTATTTAATGTTACCTTAGTCCTGGCACTTAAAACTTTCTCTGGCAGTTTCGCTGAGTTTGTGTCAAACACCACCCTGACCATCTCATCTTCCTCTCCATAAGCACAGTCCTTCACCCGTGAATATTTACCCGTGGCAGTTTGCTATTGGATTGCCGCTGACGGATGGCCTTATATGGGCAGGCACTAAATTACAAACGCCAGCGCAGCCTGTCTATGAACTTAATTTAAAGTGTAGGTTTACATCGTGCTTTGTTTCCGAAGTAGCAGAACTCGCTTCTTATTGTTTCGCTGCCTTCTCAATTATATAATGCATGTTTTCTTGAGCGCTTTTTTGAGGTCTTCCTGGTTTTCTATGTACTGCGTGATTACGTGGGAGGCGTGATGATGTCACACGAAACTCCGCCCCCACGGCGTTGAAGCTCATCTCCATTACAGTAAATGGAGAAAAACTGCTTCCAGTTATGACCATTACGCGTAGAATTTCGATATAAAACCTGTCCAACTTTTGTAAGGAAGCTGTAAGGAATCAACCTGCCAAATTTCAGCCTTCCACCCACACGGGAAGTTGGAGAATTAGTGATGAGTCAGTGAGTGAGTGAGTGAGTGAGTGAGTGAGTGAGTGAGTGAGTGAGTGAGTGAGGGCTTTGCCTTTTATTAGTATAGATATGTTGTGAGAGTTATTGCTGCTACAGTTCACATTTTGTTTATGTCAGGCATTTTATATAGCAGTATTTTATATTGGGCCTTTAGTAATTTGTTTTTGAAAAGTGTTTTATATTTGATACATTAACATTTTATGTTTACATTCTAAGTCAAACATTTGCTCAAATGTTCTAAATAAAAGAACAGAAATAATTACAAGTTGAGTACTTCTCATTTTTGATTTTTTTAATTTAAATGAAAAAAAGGAGTGGTGATTATATAAACTATTCACTGAATACAAAGAAAATGTACTATATCGTGATATCGGGATATGAAATGAAATATCGGGATATAAGTTTTTGGTCATATCGCACAGCTCTACTATTGCATCTTGTTTCAGCGTCCAACAATAATGAGCCTGCATTGATGGAATCCACTTACCCTTATGTGGTGTGCAAAATCTGTAAATTTTCATCTATATTTTCATTATATTTTGTCAAGACAAAACAACAGTTGAACTTAAATACAAATCACTAGCATGGACAGTTAACATCAAAATGCAATCTGCTTTCCTGAATTGTACAAATATGAGCAGGAATTTAGGAGATGCCTCAAGCTGTAGTGATGATTTTATCACCTGCGCAGGGAAAAGCATCAGGACTAAATTGGTTTACATCTTGGGAAAGGAAGACACGCTATGGTTCAAGCTGTAGTCGATTACTTTACAACCTGTGAATAGAAGGAGATGCTATGGGACTGGAAATTACAGCTTGAGACAGGAGATTGTTTAAATTGCTTTAGAAAATGGATGTACTCAAACAAGATTAAAGCATCTGAGCAAATTCATCCATCATATTGACAGCCAGCAAATTGGAATATCTAACAATCACATGATGCGAAACCCAGGTAAAATTTTATTATAAATATGCCTTGTCTAAAAGCGACATCAGAAGAGGAACAGTGACGATGGAAGAGTGACGTCAGAAGAGACAACAAAGACACATGTGACCAGTTTCATCCAATCATCAGTTAACGGCATTTCATGAACCTCAATTGCTAAATCAACACCGCCCTGGGTCATTCATCCTTGCCATCTATAATTTCTTTCAGTAAGCTTTCTTTAAGTCTACATATCCAGACTTTACTATTAATCTTATTTCTGTTATCCCTTGTTCTATATTGTACTATTATTATTATTCATGTAATAAACACTATATTACTTTTGAAAATTCTTTACTTTGTTTTTATATCTGAAGTGATCTAGGTAATAAAGTAGATATTTTTTATGAGCTCCTGGAGCAGCCAGAGGTTTGCCATGTGCTCTGTGCTGAGGGTGAGAGCTTCACACAATAGTAGGGAACAGTACATAAAGCAAGACATCATTGGTTGGTAAACGGCCTATAACCAAAGATGCTGCACCATTGTATGTTTAAATATATTCCTAGAGATGAAAGTAATATTTAGGTCTGAGATATATTTAAAACGTCATATGTTGTTCATGCTGATAATAAGTAAGTCTGTTTAAGTGCTAAGAAACTGACAAGTTGTTATTTCTATGATACGTGTCTGGTTTAAAGTGCTAGAAGTGTGTCATTCATAGACCACTGTTGTGGTTAGGGTCTGAGTATATGTGTATAACTATGTATGTGTGTGTTATTCTTAAGGTGCGGGAATAGACCAATCCAATAATGAACTTGGCAAGTGCTTGTAAGGGGTAGAAAGTGGGAAAAATCACGATATCACACCCGATACAACTTTTCGATCATTTTACCATATTCATCACCAGTTGCACCAAGATTAGAAGAAAAGAAGTCCAAGTGTAAATGCATTGTTTTGTTGCATGTTGTCAACCAGTTGGACTTAGTTTGGTGCTTTGTAGTTGTCAAGAAAATTCAAACTGCCATCCTTGAGTTTCTTCCATGTAATTTCCTCCGGCCCCACTAGCAGATCTTTAACTCTTTGAGGGCTAAATATTTTTTCCAAAAACATAGTTTCTGAAAAGCAGTCGTTTCACACAGAAATCAACATAATACATCTGTTGCTGCATGCCGTGGCTGCCAATTTGACAAGAATGTGTGGCAGGCTTGCTGCTAGGCTGTCTTTGCATGGCTGGGACACGGTCGCAGTGCATTGCAATCTATTAAGTGGCAGTCCTCCCTGGCGAACATTGTCAGTACAACGATTAGCTGGGGACCAATCAGCTGAAACTGGAACCTCATATTCATTTTCGATCACTTTGTTTCAAAATCTGAGTCCAACAAGTCATAGTCCAGTTCAGAGATAATAGGCAAAACGTCTTAGCCGGAGTATTTTGCTTTACGCATTCACTTTGATCTCTTGCTAGATGTCAGTGCCATTTTTGCCGTTGTTTGCGCCTTGCTACTCACACGAGTGCAGGGAATCTCGGTCAAACCAATGAATCTAACTTTCCTACTAGCAACAAGAGTCCAACTAAAACATAACGGTTGGTTTTGTCACAGTTTACAGTGAATTACATCGTCAATTCCTCCTTTTGACAAAAGTTGACATCAGCCCTGAAAGACTTAAACTGTTTGTCATTGATAATGTGTCTGATTTGTCCACTAACAAAAATGTCTTCCTAACTCTTGACATCAGTTATTCATGGAAACATCTGTGTCAAGTATTGAAATTCTTCACTTCTTCAGTTTTTTTGGCAGTCCAAGTTTTATAAGAAAAGAAGGCAAAAATATCTCTGTTGGGTTAATAAATAATTTATGTTTCACACTTTTCTGCCCTGGAAGAAAATGCTGTTGAGGTATCCAGCTCCTTTTAATGTAATGAGTGTCTTTAGCACGGCTGTTCATTTTCAAATGAAACAACACTACTTGGCATATCGGAGCTATATTCCTAGCAGAAGTGCCACTACATTTAGATCACCACATGTGTTCCAGTTGTAGTCGTGCTGTATCGGTATAATTCTAATTTGAGAGCAAATCACAAAAACAGGTGATTGCAGTAAAACAGTATCTGATAGGAAAATGTAGTTTTGAGAAACAGAATCCATAACGTACACCCAAAAGTGTTTAGGAAGCAAAATAATTGTCCAGTGAATCCAGCGCCAATCTTCAGTTAATTGTAGCCTTGATCACCTGCAACTTGAATCTTGAATGGTGTTTAAAGTGTCAGACATCCATTCTCATTCCTGGGTTAAGTTTTACAATACTGAGAATAACTTGTGACATCTACAAGCAGGGGAAACTGGGTTGTTCCAATTCCAGACCCCCATCATACTTTCCTTTAACCTGATGCAGCATTTACAGACCTGTCAGAAATGTCTCCTGTTTCTTGCCCACGATTTCCCACCCTAAACCTGGAAAGTCATTACCGACATCCACGTTGTTCCCACTAATGTACTATATGGTTAAAAACTCTGGAATGCATGTGGCAGACTATCTTTAAGCCCCTCCAAACCTGAATGAGCTGCTCAGTCGAATGTGAAATCATGCTTAGGCAGCTCTCAACCTCAAATGCTACAGGAGTACATCTAGCAAATGGCTGTCATTCGGCCCCAGTCGCGACTCCATGATAGGGACATCCAAAAGGCTTGGGGGCACATAAATTGAACTCGCTGAGGCCCTCACATCTCTAATAATGGCTTGCGGGATGAAATGATTTTATGATTATGCACAAAATACAATTACTCAGGGTAGCTGTCAACAGCAGGACACAATGAAAAAAAAAATGCTGCACCGCAGGCATTTTTGTATAAATATTTTAAGCATATAAATAATAATGCAGAAAAGAGTGCAGCGCCTAGTTATTTTAAACTTAACATTCATTTCAAATGACAGCATTGCTCTGAAAGCATGTAATACTCAGACTTCAACGTCGAGCTATATTTACTTTGAACTCTTTATTTTCTCCTGCAATCATGTGATAGAATTTGTCTGTCTGAAAGCGTCAGCTTTACATTGTTTGTCTCGGAATTGAACTGAAATGTCCAAATTTATTAAAGGTGTGCTCAGAGATTTACAGATATGTAGGTCCATCTGAAAAAGCTGACTGCTGTTGTTATTTAGTGTTTTCAGACAGTGGTGATCTGTGCCATATGCAGCTGGATGGCTAAATTAGGCCAGGCATTATAGAAAAGAGTCACTACAGCCTGATACAGCTTAGGTTTCAGATCATTTTATTTGGCTTTAAAATGAGCTTGTCTTTTTTTGTTTAGTTGTTTAATTTATATAACATTGGAATTGGAATGCAATTTTTATCAGTCGTCGTTCTAATTCCGAAAAAAAAAAAACACATTATCATCAGATGACAAGACCCAAATCTGAGGAATGAGTTTCCAATTAGAAGAGTAAAGAAGGCCCACGAGGGCAAATGATGTGTAATGACGGAATAGGGATGAACAATGAACTTCACCAGATAGTGCACTTCATGATGCCATGTTGCAGGATAGGAACGGCTTTCTGGTCTAAGCGGAGTAACTCGGGGAGGCAACCTACCTATTATGTGTAACCATTCTTATTAATAGGAAGACCAGAGTTAGTAGGGTCTCAGTCAAGGACATGCAGTCAGGGAAGGCAGGTGAGGCTCAAGAAAAGTTTAAAAAAACTATTAATGATAACATAAATTTGTAAACTGATCTGTGCTATAAATTTGTTTTCTGTATGATTCCAATAATTGTGATCATTTATATAGTTAGAATTGCTGAATTGGCACATTTACTGTCAAATACAGGGGAAAAATGCGAGGTGCGGCAGCAACAACCCGAGCATCACCTCGGACTGCGCTCTCCCTCACACACTGGGTTGATGATGCATGCAATTGGGTTTGCTTGTTGCTGTCTCTCTCTATATCGCCAATATAATCTTTGCAGACATGCTTATTATACACCCTGACTTTACACAGTCTAGCTAATATCTTTAATTAATGTGTGTGACATATTTAGTGTTACTGATTGGACATAAAACTGCAGTGAAAAGGCACAAGGTGAGGCAAACAGTACCGTGCCACACTGAAGGGGGTGGATGTGAGGCCAACAGGTCCTTGTTGCTCCTGTTCTTCTACGCAGAGGCTCTGGGTGCCAATATGTTATCTATATCAGAGAGTCAAGTGTACTGCAGCGGTCCGTTTATTTTTCTTTTTTGTTCCGACTGACTGCCAAAATGGAAGATTAAGATTTTCAAAACTAAAGATAATAAGGAGGGACTTTAACAAGAAAGTGACAGAGGTTTGCATGAAGAAGGATAGGCGCATGGATTTCATTTACAAATAAAGGATAGACCAGGGGTGGCAAACTCCAGGCCTGGAGTGCTGCAGTGGCTACAAGTTTTCATTCTAACCCTTTTCCTAATCAGTGACCAGTTTTCACTGCTAATTAACTTTTTCCCCATCACTTTAATAGCCATGTTAGAAGAGTTCAGCCCTCTGAATTGATTCCTTTCTTCATTAAATGACAGCCAAGCAGAAGAAACAACAATAACAACAAATTTTCATACAAATAATGTAGCTCAAAGTGCTTTACATGATGAAAAAAGACAAAGTCAGAATTAAAATAAGACAACACTAATTAACATAGAATAAAAGTAAGTTCCAATGGCCAGGGAGGACAGAAAAAACAAACAAAAAAAAAAACTCTACTCATTCTACCTAACATAAATAGGGTTTTAATGGAAGGACTACATGATGATGGTCATGTAGACTTCTGGCTTTTAAGCCATCAATGTAGGAACATCATGATTCTTTGATTAGGTGGTGGTGGCGCAGGTCGTCATCACAGAAAACCGGGAAAAGAAACGGAAGAGAGAGTAGGGGTTAGAATGGATTTTAGAGTCACCATGAATAGTCATGATAATAAATTGAATATACACAGTATCAGAATTAAATTAAAATGAAGTTATGAGACGGCTATGTTAAAGTAATTACTTTTAGCAGTTTTTTTAAAGTGCTCCACTGTATTAGCCTGGCAAATTCCTATTGGCAGGCTATTCCAGATTTTAGGTGCATAACAGCAGAAGGCTGCCTCACCACTTCTTTTAAGGTTTAACTCTTGGAATTCTAAGCACACACTCATTTGAGGATCTAAGGTTACGATTTGGAATATAAGGTGTCAGACATTCCGATATATATAAGATGGAGCGAGATTATGTAAGGCTTTATAAACCATAAGCAGTATTTTAAAGTCAATTCTGAATGACACAGGTAACCAGTGTAGTGACATCAAGACTGGAGAAATGTGCTCAGATTTTCTTTTCCTAGTTAGGATTCTAGCAGCTGCATTATGCACTAGTTGCAAATGATTTATGTCTTTTTTGGGTAGTCCTGAGAGGAGTGCGTTACAGTAAACTAGTCGACTAAAAAAAAAGGGTGAGCTCATTTCTCAGCATCTTTCAATGATATAAGAGGTCTAACTTTTGCTATGTTTCTTAAGTGAAAAAATGCTGTCCCAGTGATCTGATTAACATTGTGATTTAAAATTCAGATTACAGTCAACAGTTACCCCTAAGTTCTTTACCTCCATCTTAACTTTTAATCCTAATGCATCAAGTTTATTTCTAATAAACTCATTATATCCATTATTGCCAATCACTAAAATGTATGTTTTCTCTTTGTTTATCTTGACAAAATTACTATTCATCCATTTAGAAACAAAAGTTAAGACATTGTGTTAGTGAAACAAAGAGTCGGGTCATCAGGTGCTATTGATAAGTACAGCTGTGTGTCATCAGCATAGCTGTGGTAGCTCACGTTATGCCCTGAGATAATCTGACCTAACGGAAGCATGTAGATTGAAAAGAGCAGCGGACCCAGGATAGAGCCTTGTGGAACACCATATAGGATATCATGTGTCTTTGAGTTGTAATTACCACAACTAACAAAGAATTTTCTCCTGCCAGGTAGGATTCAAACCAATTTAAGACACTGCCAGAGAGGCCCACCCATTGACTAAGGCGATTTCTAAGAATATTGTGATCAATGGTGTCAAATGCAGCACTCAGATCTAAGAGGATGAGAACAGATAAATGGCCTCTGTCTGCATTTACCCGCAAGTCATTTACTACTTTAACGAGTGCAGTTTCTGTGCTGTGATTTGTTCTAAAACCTGACTGAAATTTATCAAGAACAGCATGTTTATTGAGGTGGTCATTTAACTGCATAATGACTGCCTTCTCTAGAATTTTACTTAAGAAAGGCAGGTTAGAGATGGGTCTAAAATTTTCAAAAGCAGAGGGTTCAAGATTATTTTTCTTGAGTAGGGTTTAACTACAGCAGTCTTAAGACAGTCTGGGAAGACCCCCGTACCTAATGACAAGTTTACTATGTCAAGAATATTATCAATTAGCCCGATACTTCTTTGAAAAACCTTGTTGGTATTGGGTCAAGGACGCAGGTGGAGGGTTTCAGTTGAGAAATTATTCTATGTAAATCAGGTAAATCTATCCTGGTGAAAGAATTTAATTTGTTTATAACGGAGCACTTTGGGTTTAGGAGGATCCGCAGTGTTGGGGAGATATGCTATATTATTTCTAATATCATAAAATTTTTTGATTGAAAAATACAGCAATAGCCTCACAGGTTTCACTGGAAGTATTTTGGAGGCATTCCTTTGTGTTACCTGGGTTTAGACACAATCAATTGTAGAAAATAAGACTCTGGGATTACTAGCATTGTTATTTATAATCTTAGAGAAATAGCAGCGCCTCTCAAGACGGACTGTGTTATTGTATTCTGTTATTTTAACCTTCAATATCTCATAGTGGATAGTTAGTTTAGTTTTTCTCCATTTACACTCAGCTCTACGACATGTTCTCTTTAAATCAGACACTCTTTGGGTCTTCCATGGTATAACAATGCTAGAAGTTTTTAACTGTCTTTTCAGGTGCAACTATGTCAACAGCAGCTCTCACTTTAGTATTAAATCTTTCCACCTTACTATTTACATTATCCTCGCTATTATAGTTGGCACTATAAACGGACTGATTGCTTAGAATGTTTGTAAGTTTTAAAGCTGCTGATGAGTCAAAGAAGCGTTTTTTAACAATATGCTTCTCATGAATGTTTTCTATCATTATTTCTATATTAAATAGTAGAAGAAATGGTCTCATAGACCAATATCAATGATCTGCTTCATATCAACTTTAGTCCTTTAGTAATCACTAAGTCTAACGTATGACCTGCTGTATGTGTAGGCTGATTAACGAGCTGTCTCAAATCAAAAGAGTCCAGGAGGTTCATGAATTCTTTTACTTTTTGGTCACACTGATTATCGATATGAAAGTTAAAGTCGCCGACTATTAAGAGTGTGTCATAGTTCGTAATTAAAATTGACATTAAGTCAGAGAATTCCTCAAAGAAAGACGCATTAAATTTAGGAGGTCTATACACGGATAATACTAGAAAGTGAGAATCTCCATGAATAACAACGGCAAGATACTCAAAGGACTTGAATTTACCAAAACTGACATCTTTACATTTTAACCGGCTCGAGTAAATGTTTGCTAAGCCGCCACCCTTCTTTCCCTGGCAGTCCGCATAACTAAAACTGTAATTCGGAGGCGCAGATTCGATTAAAACAGCCGTGCCATCTGAGCTAAGCCACATTTCACAATTTTTCTATCACTAAGATCGTTGATGAAAAATGTCTTTTTGGTTAATGTTCTAACATTTAATAGTGCCATATTTAATGTTTCCGAGGAGCATTGCTGATTTCTATGTGCGTTATTGGTATTTGGAACAGAAAATAAGTTATTTTTGTTAGCGCCGCTCTTTGTGAATTTTTTTATTTAATCTATAATCTGTTTTTATAGTTTTAATGCATTGTTCATCTAAAGTAGTAATTGTAATAAAATTTTTAGTGTTTATGCCGCACTGCCTAGATTTTTACATGCATTGAGATTAGTTATTAGAGTAGTAATGTAGTGAACTTTAGCAGAAGACTTTGTTAAAGAATTATCATGTCCTAGCAAAGCATTAGCATTATGGAAGGGGTTAAGAGTAGAAATAGACAGTCAAAAGAGACTAATTACATTAGCGATATTTTCGGAGAGGACCCAGGTGCCAAATCTATTCGGATGTAGGCCATCCCTCTTGAAGAAACGCAGCCTTTCCCAAAAAAGGTCCCAGTTGTCAATGAACCCGATGTTTTGATTTTTGCAGAAGCCTTTCAGCCAGTTGCTTAATCCCAGCAGACGACTGTAGTATTTGTTTGATCTTCTAACGAGAGGTCGTGGACCCGAGATGAAGATCTTTGTTGATGGGGTCCTCTCCTTCGTGTCTTTGATTAGTGCTGCAAAGTCAGCCTTGAGGATCTCCGACTGTCGGTGCCTCACGTTGTTTACTCTGGCGTGTAATACAATGGATCCCACTGCCCTGTTCTTGTTCTTCTTGTAGACTGTTGTCACACGTCTCAAAACATCTCGGACATGAGCACCGAGAAAACAAGAAACAAAAGATTTCCGATTAGGGCATGCAATGTTGAGATTTCTTACAATAGAATCACCCATCACGATTACATCAACCGGGGTTGAAGGCAAACTGGGGGCACGGAGAGGGTCGAACTGGTTCTGAGTCGAGATGCTTGCCTGTGCTGATAGAGGTGTTCTAGCCTTGAACCCCTGCCTGCATAGCTGAAACACGCAGAGGTCTTCATCGGTGGTGACGTTGCTCCAACGAGGCACGGGGGTGAAGCTCACTTTTCCTTGGAGGTGAGTGGCACAATGTGGAGTGGATGTTACTGAAACCCAGCGTGTTACATCGATTTCAGATGGTGAGGATGATTTTTCCAGCAGCCGAGCCTTCAAATCCCTAAGGTACCTTCGTCTGGACAGGAGTTTCTGGATCTGATTGTCGAGAGCCTGGAGTTCTTCTACGACGATGACAACGCGATTCATCTCACTGTTGGTCATTGTCTGCTTCTGCTTCGTGCCCTAGGAAAGAATGAGAGAGAGAGAAGTTAGCTAGTCACTTCACAGACGAGAGAGTAGGGGTTAGCACGGATTTTCAGATGACAGATGACCAGCTACACTGGGGCTTCAAACTCCAACAAATTTCACTCCAATCACTTTCTTAATGAGAAGCCAATTCTTGCAGTTAATTAAACCCGTTATTTAATTCCATGGCTTGTTGCTACTCTCATTCTGCCACAGCACACATTTCGAAAACTGTTGTTTTTCTGTTCTTTCTAAGAGCACCATCAAAATGTTTCGGTGACCAGAGAGATCAACATTACCAAGACCATCTCTCTTTAATTTCAGATATTGTGTCATGTGGTGGCTTGTTTTGTGTCTCATTATTGTTTGACTGCTAATTAAAGAAAAAGAAACAACTATGGGACCTGAGTCAAGTTAATTAAAAGAAGTAATCAGCAGCAAAAACTGGTCAGTAATTAAGAAGATGGTAAGAATGGAAACCTGCAGCCACTGTGGCACTCTAGGCCTGGAGTTCGCCAGCCCTGCCATAGACGGTTTTCAAATTTATAAAAAAAAAAATGGGATCAGACTAAGAAAAAAAAACAATCCAATATTTAAAAACTAAATTTTGACCTTAAATAAAATCTTTTGTTTTTCTTGTTATCCTTTTGTTGAAGTGTAAGTATAATAATTGATTAAAGCATCAGAATAAAAAGCAAAAAAAAAAAAAAAACTAAATATTTCAATTAAGGTCAAAATTGAAATCCATTTTTTGTACACCACTATATACTTTTATTTGTATTGAATGAGTATGAATTGTGGAATTGCAATGGCAAATTTAGAACACATGGAGGGTGCAGAGCAAATGCGCTCTCTCCACTCTCTCTCGCCGCTATAAATGTAACGTTCTTTCTTAGCCAAATTTGTGCCTTACCTATGTGTGTGTAAAGAACGCTGATGAGATATGAAACATAACCAGTAGTCAATATGCATGCTGCCAATTGATTAATGAATAAGATACTCTTTTGGGTTCATATATTTGTAAATCTGACTATGAAGGAGTCAGTGCCTCACCAGCCATGAACCTCACCGCACATTACTGGTCTCAGTGGTCACTTAGGACGCAAAGTTCTTTCTCTGTTTCTATAGTAACTGCCTCAGTAAATCGCAAAAGTCCAGGGGAGTAGTTGGGGAGCCAGCCAGGCCCGCCCAATTTAATTTCATAACTAAAGGAAACCAGTGCTCTTTGATAAAAAACAAAGAAGTCACCAATCAATGTCTGTCTCTCTACATCTCAGTAGATTGTTCTTTGGCAAACACCTCAGATTTAGAGTGGAGCAGATTGGGGGCAGGCATGGATCCAAGAATGATGCTTCCTTCCAGGGAGTCCGTCTTTATAAGGCTCTGCGGAGAAGGGGCGTGGCCTTCTCTGGGCACATCATATGCCCACATTAGGGTTCTTCTCAGCACTGTGAAGGGAAGACATAGGATAGTTAGTGACAGTGCCCCCTCATGTCAAGGAGTGATACTACAGCCTGGATTGAGCCATAAAGGTGATCCTCAGGCACCAATGCATGACAATATATTTTTGACTGTAATTAGCGTGAAAATGAATAGATTTCACATACATGCTGTCGCAAGCATGCCGATTGCCATAGGGGAAGCTGTTCACTTTCATATGCTGTCGTGAGTTTTTGTTTTCAATGTCCTTTATGAATTGTGGGTGCTTGCTCCAAACACTGTCACGTGTGTGACTATATTATATATATATATATATATATATATATATATATATATATATATATATATATATATATATATATATATATATATATATATATATATATATATTATATATATATATATATATATACAGTATATTATATATATTATCTATACTAATAAAAGGCAAAGCCCTCACTCACTCACTCACTCACTCACTCATCACTAATTCTCCAACTTCCTGTGTAGGTAGAAGGATGAAATTTGGCAGGCTCATTCCTTACAGCTTCCTTACAAAAGTTGGGCAGGTTTCATTTCGAAATTCTACGCATAATGGTCATAACTGGAAGGTATTTTTCTCCATTTACTGTAATGGAGTTTAGCTTGAAAGCCGTGGGGGGCAGAGTTTCGTGTGACATCATCACGCCGCCCACGTAATCACGTGAACTGACTGTCAACGCACTATGTAGAAAACCAGGAAGAGCTCCAAAATGCGCGGAAAAAAACATGCATTATATAATTGAGAAGGCAGTGAAACAATAAGAAGCGAGCGAGTGACATATACAACCATATTCATGAGTGCTGCTACTTCGGAAACAAAGCAAGATGTAAACCTAAACTTTAAATTAAGTTAATAGACAGGCTGCCGCTGGCATTTTTCATGCCCACGGGTAATGCGGGATACAAGTTTAATGAGAGAACGCAGGATATAAACGAGAGTTTTGATCACTTTGTAACTAAGTTAAAATTACAGGTGAAGGGGTGTGCTTATGCAAATTCCGAGAGACTGTGTTTGTGGGGGATTGACAGTTAAGGCGGGTGGAGGAGTCGCGTCATCATCTCCCCTCCCATTCACCTCATTTCGCTCTGAGCTGAGCTCCACGGCTAACGCCGTCTTCCGAAGCAACTTCATCACACTGCCACCTAAAGTCAAAACTTAAATATATAAAGTCAGCGTCAGAATATATAAACTCAGCGCTGGAATATATAAAGTCAAATCTTGAATATATAAAGTCAGCTGGAATATATTGTCACGCTTAGGTCACAGATTTGCACAGAGACACAGGAGGTCGTAGAAACAAGAAGGATTTTTATTCAAACACTGCAAACACATGAGCTTAAACGTGCTCCATGACAAGTCAGAGATGACAGTTCCGCTAGGAGCAGAGAGAGAGAGCGCGATAAAAACAAGCAAACAATCAATTTTCAACTGACAGGCGCTGCACAAGGCTTTTAAGTTAGCGGAGTATCGCGCGAGGTTTGCATTACGCGTTATAGCGCAAGTGAGAAAGTAAGGAGCAATGTGAGGGTAGTCTGTGTTTCAGGGGTTGTGGTTTTCCCAGAGGCGTCTGTATCTTCTTGGGGTGCAATCAGCCCTCCAGCTCACACCCTCCCCCTCAGCTTTATTCACATTTCCGTGAATCAAGCGACTCTCTGTACCAGGTTCATTTAGTCTTGATAATACGTCTGCATTGACGTGTTCAGAACCTGGTCGATGTTTTACTGTGAAACGGTAAAAGTTGTAAGCCCAGAAACCATCTCATGAGGCGAGAGTTTGTATCTTTCTGTCGGTATGACCACTGAAGTGGAGCATGATCAGTTACCAAAATGAAGTTTCGTCCCCACACATAATAGCTCACAATATAAAGTAAGCGCTGGAATATATAAAGTCAAAACTTCAATATATAAAGTCATCGTCGGAATATACAAAGTCAGTGCTGCAATATCCATCCATTTCCCAACCCGTTGAATCTGACCACAGGGTCACGGGGCTCTGCTGGAGCCAATCCCAGCCAACACTGGGTGCAAGGAAGGAACCAATCCTGGGCAGGGCACATGCATCATTTTCAAAACATTAACCAAACAGTGTTTTTTTCATTTATTTTTCTGAATACGTTTTTGTTAACAAACTTCAGTTCAGAGTCGTTTCAATCAATATATTTTAAATTTGAGTTTATATATTCAGGAATGAGTTTATATACTCCGATGTTGACTATACTGTATATAATCAGGAATGACTTTATAAATTCCGACGCTGACTTTATATATTCAGTTTTCACTTTATATATTCCAGCGCTGACTTTATATATTCTGACGCTGACTTTATATATTCAAGTTTTGAATTTATATATTCCAGCGATGACTTTATATATTCAAGTTTTGACTTTATATATTCTGACGCCGACTTTATATATTCAGAAAATCAATGTATTTGCCTGTATATATATGTATGTATATATGTATATATATGTGTATATATATATTTATATATATGTGTATATATATGTATATATGTATATATGTATATATGTATATGTATGTATATATGTATATATATGCCAGCAGCACTCATGACAATGACAAAACAATTACAATTACGTTGTCAATCATTTTACGTTATTATTAAAATGTTTCCTTTTCTTTTTACTTCTCCGCTGCCAAGCGAGGGTATTTTGCTATATAGATATATAGATATATATATATATATAAATATAAATATGACAACAACACTCATGTCAATGACAAAACAATTACATTAACAATCATGTTACGTTGTTTTTAAAATTTTTCCTTTTCTTTTTCATAACTTCTTTTATACACTACTTCTCCGCAAGAAGCGCGGGTATTCTGCTAGTATATATATATATATATATATAATCTCTATCTCTAAAGGCAAAACCCTCACTGACTGACTGACTGACTCATCACTAATTCTCCAACTTCCCATGTAGGTAGAAAGCTTAAATTTGGCAGGCTTATTGATTACAACTTACTTACAAAAGTTAAGCAGGTTTCATTTCGAAATTCTACACGTAACGGTCATAACGGTCGATAACAGTCGACAACGTCCGCCATGTTGAACTTTCTTATTTATGGCCCCATCTTCATGAAATTTGGTAGGCGGCTTCCCTGTGCTAACCAAAACCGATGTACTTACTTATTTCGATGGTATGACGGCACTGTCGGCCGCCATATTGAACTTTCCAACGTCACCAATTTTTAAACTTCCCGTGTAGGTAGAAGGCTGACCCCATCTTCATGAAATTTGGTAGGTGGCTTCCCTGCGCTAACCAAAACCGATGTACTTACTTATTTCGGTGGTATGACGCCACTGTTGGCCGCCATATTGAATTTTCCAAACGTCACTGATTCTTCAACTTCCCGTGTAGGTAGAAGGCTGAAATTTGGCAGGCCCATTCCTTACAGCTTACATACAAAAGTTAAGCAGGTTTCATTTCAAAATTCTACGTGTAACGGTCATAACGATCAACAACGCCCGCCGTATTGAACTTTCTTATTCATGGCCCCATCTTCACAAAATTTGGTAGGCGGCTTCCCCGCGCTAACCGAAACCAATGTACATACTTATTTCGGTGGTATGACGCCACTGTCAGCCGCAATATTGAACTTTCCAACGTCACTAATTCTCCAACTTCCCGTGTAGGTAGAAGGCTGAAATTTGGTACTTATTTCGGTGGTATGATGTCACTGTCGGCCGCCATATTGAACTTTTACCGGAAACCGATGTCCGTACTTATTTCATTGGTATAACACCACTGTTGGCCGCCATATTGAACTTTCCAACGTCACTAACTCTCCACCGTCCCGTGTAGGTAGAAGGCTGAAATTTGGCACGCCCATTCCTTACAGCTTACTTACAACAATTAAGCAGGTTTCATTTTGAAATTCTACGGTAACGGTCATAACGGCCAACAACGTCCGCCATGTTGAACTTTCTTATTTATGGCCCCATCTTCACGAGATTTGGTAGGTGGCTTCCCTGAGCTAACCGAAACCAATGTACATACTGATTTCGGTGGTATGATGCCACTGTCAGCCGCCATATTGAACTTTTCAACAGTCTTTGTTACTTATGGGCCCATCTTCAAGAAATTTGGTACACGGGTTCCCAATGCTAACTGAATCCTACTTACACGTCCATAGCCTGCAGCTCGGTCACCGTGTGAGGCGGCGTTGGGTCTCCCATCCCAACGCCTCCCACGTTGTTGGCTGCCTGCCTATATAAGGCCGTCCGTCGCTCCAGTCTCTACATTCCCTTCCTTGCTTCGCCACAGGATTCACGTCTCCCTACTGATAACTACAGCCTTTTTGTTTAATCCACGGCTTCTCCGCTGTTTTATTGTTTATTACAATTATAATTATTGTATAGGTATTTTACACTTACTCAGGTACCCATTTCCTTTATCATTCCAACCCCCATTACCATGTCTATCGAGATGATCACTATCGATCAAAGAACTGTCACTTACCGAGTGGTTTCCATGCCCGGAGATACCACCTACCTTATCCATTCTCTTTGTTACATATTCCACGGCCATATCAGGCTCACTCTTGATATCCAGAGGAACATTGTGTCTTATGCATTGAATGACTGGGACAGGTTCAATGTGTGGACAGATGACGGTACAGGAGATAATTATACTACACAGGAGCATTATAAGAGTGAAATGCTTAAGCCCTTCACCTATGGTTCTGCATGTGAGTTGATGGCTGCCGCTGAATTGTTCGGTTGTCGCTTTCAAGTGTACCGAAATGGCCAAATATTTTACACCTTTCGACAACCACCAATGCCTCTTAAACATCTTAGATTCACAGGTGACGATTTCAGTAGTGGACACTTTGATGTTTATGAATGTTTAAACTCTCAAAAGCTGGATGTGAAGTTATCGATGAAACCGGTTGTGTGCTTACAACGCTTGACAGATGCCGAATGTCACTTCAATACAACAAATCCTGCAAATACTGTCATAATTGAAACAAACCATGAAACTCAAACTGATTATGACAGCAGCAATCCAAGCTGTGAGACTTGAGACAAGATTACTGTTCACATGGCCAACTGTAAGTTACATGCTCAAGAGTAAGCTCAGCGCACAGCTTGGTCATATTACAACCGGAGGGCCAAACTGACAACATGGTATACAAAGAGATCCTTAACAAATAATTATTGGCATATTTTCCCCAGTTAAAAAAGGTTTAATTTTCTTCTTAATAAATTTTAATGGAGTACTTCGCCGCTGCAAAGCGCGGGTATTTTGCTAGTTATATATATATATTATATATATATTATATATATATATATATATATATATATTATATATATATATATATATATATATATATATATATATATATATATATATGTATATATATATATATGTATATATATATGTATATGTATATATATATGTATATATATATATATATGTATATATATATGTATATATATATATATATATATATATATATATGTATATATATATATATATATATATGTATATATATATATATATATATATGTATGCACTGTATATATATATCAGAGGGATAGCTGGTGTATATATATCCAGGTGTATATATATATACTGCCTTCACTCAAGCCCTTTAGCTGCCCCATGCGCACGCAGTGTGACAATGTATATGTATATATATATATATATATATATATATATATGTATATATATATATATATATATATATATGTGTATATATATATATATATGTATATATATATATATATATATATATATATGTATATATATATATATATGTATATATATATATGTATATATATGTATATATATATGTATGTATATATATGTATATGTATATATATATGTATATGTATATATGTATATATGTATATATATATGTATATATATATGTATATATGTATATATATATATATATATATATATATATATATATATATATATATATATATATATATATATATATATATATATATATATATACTGAGTATACTTTATACATACAATATATGTTGTCGTACCTTGCATAACAGAATAACCTTTATGGCACAATAACATTTCAATACATTCATGGTCACTACAGTATTTGGATTTAATAATCTTCATGTGGGAAAATGCTGACTCTCATTAATAAGTAGAGCCAAATAATGCAGTCAAGGAGGTAGCACATTTCCTCATGTTTGGGTAGTTCTCCTCTGTGAGTAAGTTCCAAAGCTGTCCAAGAGCCCCAGACTTCAGCTGAATGTCATCCTGTAGTGTCAAAATCTCATCCTCCACTGTAGAGGAGTTTTAGGTGAAACAGTGTTGCGAGCTAGCTATAAGGTCATCGGCTGGGAGATCCACCACACTTACTGTATTTCTAGAACATGTCCTAGTGCCAGAACAGTACAGAAAAGAACAGTTTCCCTAAATCCCTGCAAATCGCATCTGGCCCTAGGATGCTTTTTTCACCTATGTGATGTCTTTCCTTCTTAGCCAAAGCCCAAAAGGCCCCTTCTCTGCTTCCTCAGGCCACTCCTTCAACATCTTCTTCAGCAAATCTCCTGGCACTCCACTCCTTCTTAGGCATTGTATTAGATGACCATCCTCCATCCTGCCCCCTACACTGGTCCTTCAGATCTGCATTCTTCTGTGTCTTCCTCTCTTGGGCTGCTGCCACCCCTTCCTCTCAAGAAACAGTCAGCTCAGCTATCAGGGCCGTCTTTGTGCCTGTAGACTACAGCATGACATGTGGCCAGAGAGAGCGGGTGTGGTCATCTACTAGGGGAAACTGGAACTGACAATCGATGTCCAACAAGATAATCAGGATTGATCTAATATAGTATAAAGACAACTTAACCCATGCTGTAACTTTATCAGAATCAGATGTGCCAACAGCCAACATTCAAGCAGTAGCAGATCATCATGTGTGTACCCAAACTGCCACCAAGACCAATAGGCTAATCAAGAGACTGAGAGGGGCACCCAACCAAAGGTTACTGGCACCCTTACTACGGCACAGAACCCAGAGCCATACTGTGCCATGTAAATTAGTAATAATAAAATATGCATGATATATTTTATTTAAAAATGTTCAAGATAAAGGACCTGTTTGTGTTTTTCCTAAATTCTGTAACTGAATTTACACAATTAGATTTAAATTTTGACACAACTTATTGTGAGATATAAATTCCATGCATGATAATGGGCATCTATCTGTTAGTCATTACTTTAATTATTGTTTTTTTTTTCCAATAAATTATTAAGTCAATGGTTATGTGTTCAGTCTCAGCTTAATATCAATTATAAACTGGGGCAATGCAAAGTGATTAGTGTTGTAGGGGCACAGGGTTCATTTGACAGTTTTTATGGATTTTTGTGATGTCATTTTTCACATGAATTTTAACCAGGCACCTTGGCTTCCTCCGACATCTTAAATTTATGCATTTTAGTTTAATTGGTATCTTTAAACAGTCCAAAGACGAATAAAAACAAAGTTCATAACCCCTGTGATAAATCAACGTCCTGTCCATAACAATTCTGCCCATACAGTCTTTGACTTATTATACAGTAAAACAAACATTGGATTATTACGATTTACAGTTGAATAAATGCGTGCAAATTTCTATAAAATAGGAACAGCATTCAATATAACAAAAGAACAAAAATATACATTTGCTGTATTTTAGGAAACAAAATAGTCTTACTTTAGTTATTTATATCTAAAAATGTGAACAAGGGCCACCTCTGAGTGCCAACCTAGCCTGGACTTAAAAGTGCCAAAAATCGAAAAACTGTGAAACTACTTAACTAGAATCGCTTCATATAATTCAATAAACAGAAAATTGCTTGAAAATTTTCTTATGAAAAATAATGCCTGCACATTAGGAGCAGCAGTAATTCTACAAAAAGTGATTTGCCTTTAATGTGAAATTACCTCTCCTTCTCACGTTCTGTGTTTTATGCTCATCTGAAATGTTAATTTAAAACATGAGGCACAAGGGATTTCTAAATTTAGTGCAGATATCTCCATTGCTTTTGCAAATGTTAGAGGACCCGGAGGCAACACAGGAAACTAGATTCCATTTCGCATTTTAAGAGAATTAATTGGGATTGATTCTGATAGGGGGGGGGGTGTGGGTGCGATTCAGGGGCCCTGTTTACATTCTAACTGCATCACTTCACCAAGGGAGGACCAAAGAAATAGTTTAAATAAGGTAGAGCTCTTAACCAGTGAAGTGGAAGGGGAGTCTTCAATTTAAATGCTTAAATTACCTTGAATGCACTTCACTTTTTTGGACTCTGTTTCTGAAAATTTTATTTTTAACACTTTTGCAAAAAATACACATGTTTTGGACTATGTGAACATACAAGGTGAGACACGAAAATAACCAGATTGGTAAAAAAAAAAAAAATTATTGATGAATTACAGCATTCTTAACATTGTCACTTTCGATGTACTCCTCTAAATCTCTACACTGCTCCATACGTATCTTCCATTGATTGAAACTGTGCTGGAAGTCTTCTTGCTTGAGGCTCTTCAACAGGCTTGCCATTTCTGTCTTCACTTCATCCACTGAAGAAAAATGTGTTCCCATCAGGTCACATTTGATTTTTGGGAATAACTAAAAATCACAGGGTGCTAAATCGGGGCGAATAGGGAGGATGATCGAGGACAGGAATCCTTTTGTCAGTCAAAAACTGCTTCACGGAAAAAGAGAAAATTCGCAAGAACTTTGATGTTGATTCACTGTTCGATTTTTTTTCACCCAACATTCTCGCAGCAAATCATGTAGTGATTGTTGTGCAAATACTGACTGGGCTATTCACAGGATACACATAGCCAGACGTCAGATTGAGTGGGCATGCTTGAGGGGATATAGGTCTATAATTCATGTCCGGCCGACCTCCAGATGGTTTTCCAGGAAAGCCCCAAGTCCAGTCCAGTTGTTTTTGTGTCTCACCTCGTATAACTGGATAACTGACGTGTGGTGTATACATTGATTTTTTTTTTCCATGGACTTTTTTCTAAGCTTGTTTGGTATTGCTCAGAGTTGGCCCGTGTTGGCTCTCATTCAAGACCATTGTATTAAAAACTTTATTTCTGTTCTCCACGAAAAATTTAGGTGAAATATTCATTTAAACTGTCAAATAATACACATCGCAAAAAATTTTCTTAGAGATAATTTATTTCAATTCAGGATTAAAAATGTATTAAACCAATGTATTTCTATTGAAGTAATACAGGCTTAATCACAATAAATGCCTAAAAGGTGTCAGCAAGTCGGTATCAGATGTCTTTATTTTATACTAGCCACGGTACCTGTCAATGACGGGTAATAGAATAAAAAAATGTTTGCTGTCTCTTGCCTTATGTGTGCCTTCAGCACCCTTCCTCTGAATTTGCATGTGTGAATGTTTGTTAACCAGCGCTTCCTCTCTTGAGCGCAGTCCTGTAAAGCCTACTTCTCAACTCTGTTATTTTCAAGACCTCTCAGTGTGTGCTAAAGGAAGAGCTGAGTGAAAGAAAGGAAGCTTATAAGGCTAAAATAGAAACATCTCACACAGAATAACATGAGGGATGTCTGGAATGGAGTGGTATAATTACTGCACTCAAGCAATCCAGGGCTTAGGTGCTAGAAGGGGATGTGGACAAAGCTAACGCCCTGAACTAATTTTTCAAGATTTTCCCTTCCACTGCCACCATCTTCCAATGACCAGTCTCTCCACACCATGCCTACTACATCAACAGCTCCTACCAGATCAACTGGAATGGAGAGTGACAAGTCCACCTCTGACCATTAGTGTGGATGATCCATAACTGAAGACTGATTGAGGAGATAACATAAGAAGCTACATACAGGAAAAGCTACAGGAGCAGTCCTCAAGGCTTATTCCCACATGAATAAAGCTGGCAGCACTGTAAGGATTACTGATTTTTCCAGCATCTTTAATACCATCCAGCCATCCCTGTTAAGGAGTAAACTCAGAGATATGCAGGCGGATGAGCCAATGGTGTCCTGGATAATGGACTATCTGTCGGGCAGACCGCAGGTAGTGACACTGAAGAACTGTGTCTCCGATAGGCATGTGAGCAACACTAGAGCACCACGAGGCACAGTTCTGTCTATAAATATAACACAAGGTCATTTCACTTGTAGAAATTCTCAGATGATTCTGCACTTATGGGGTTTATTGGGAAAGGGGACAAGACAGAGTACAAGAGTCAGGTTGAAAAGTTTGTTTCTTGGTGCAAAGAGTATTGTCTGCATCTTAACATTAGAAAAGGAACTGGTCATTGACTTTCATCACACCAAGAGTCTCTATGTCCAGTCACTATTTAAGGAGTGGATTAAGAGGTGGACCGTTCCTACAAGTACTTGGGGGTCCACATTAAGGAAGGGTTGGACTGGTCTCGGAACACAGATGAACTATATAAGAGAGGACAGAGCAGGCTGTTTTTCCTTAGTGGACTGCATTTCTTTAATGTAGGAAGTGATATCCTTCACATCTTCTACAACTCTGCCAGTGCGATTTTCTACGCTGTGGTGTGGTTAGCTGGGCTTGTAACATCACTTCAAGAGATGCCACCTGAATAAACAAGCTAATTAAAAGGGCAAGCTCAGTTATAATTCGTGGTGAAGGAGAGAATTGAATCAAAATGAAGTGCCATTATGAACAGTGCTTCACATCCTCTCTCTGACACACTAACACTGAGGACTTTCAACCAATGAATTATTCAGCAGAAGTGTGTCAAGAAAAGCTATGGGGGCTCCTTTTTTATACCAACAGTAGTACACCTGCTTTATGCCTCACTGTTACTGTGACAACCAAGTCAGAACCTTTCTTTCTTTTGAAATGTCTTGCTTTATATTCTGGTGCATATTCAGAATTTTAATTTTCTTCCTTTTTTGACATTATAGTGTGTATTCTGAGAATAGTGTGTGTGTGGTGGGGGGTATATATTTACCTATCTGCTTATTTATTTGATGAGCTTCTGTAAAAACTCATATTTCCCATAGGAGACAAAGTTCTATCTATAAAAGTGAAAAAGAGAAATTCAAACAATGAACATCAGATGGAAAGTATTTTAACTGTTTTGAAACCATTTTTAGTCAGACCCAGACCTGACAGCATTAAATGAAGACAGGAACAAAATGAGGAATGGGTGTATTACAGGGCCCACTCACATTCATTTATTTTATACGGTAAATATCGCAACATTTTTTAAGTCCAACCTTGTAATTTCGTTAAGTTTATTTTGTGTTCTTGTGTGTTTGCAACTCATTATGGTTCTTGATGAGGAAAAACATTAACTACTATTGTATATAAAAAAGCACTAAAGTCTATGTGTCCCATATCTCTTGGCAATCTAATTGGTCAGTTTGCCTTTGGTGTGATTGGTCAGCTTGGCTTTGGTGATTTAATGAAAGAGGAAGTACAAATGTACAAGGAGGAGTAAAGGTACATGAGGCATGCTGAGAGAGTCGCCTTCTAAGACAGCAAGTGGAAAGCCAAAGATAGCTAGACAGATAGAACTTTAGTTGCCCCTAGGGGGAAATTTGGATTTTTACAGAATCTCTTTAAGTAAGTAAGTAAGTAAATACATAAATATATACATAAATAAATTAAATAAATATACTTTGGTCTGAAACTCTACTCCAGTCTTTGTCCGATATACCAGAAGACTCATAGTCCAGGGCCAGTCTCTCAAAGGTCTTCCTGATGTGAGACATTAGTGTTGCTGGTCAGTAGTCTTTAGCTGAAGAGATGCCTGTCGTCTTTAGAACTGGAACAATACAGGATGTTTTCCACAACAGCATCAATTTCTGGGGCCTTAGAGACAGAATGAACAAGTGACAAAGCTTCGCACAAAATTGGTCAGCAATGGCCTTAAGAAGACCATGGTCCTCAGCCGGAAAAGGGTGGAGTGCCCTCTCAGGGTTGGGGGAGAGATCCTGCCCCAAGTGGAGGAGTTCAAGTATCTTGGGGTCTTGTTCACAAGTGAGGGAAGAATGGAGCATGAGATCGACATGCGGATCGGTGCGGCATCCGCAGTGATGCAGGCTCTGCATCGATCTGTCGTGGTGAAAAAGGAGCTGAGCCGTAAGGCAAAGCTCTCAATTTACCAGTCGATCTACGCTCCTACCCTCACCTATGGTCATGAGCTATGGGTAGTGACCGAAAGACCGAGATCGCGAATACAAGCGGCTGAAATGAGTTTCCTCCGCAGGGTGTCTGGGCTTTCCCTTAACGATAGGGTGAGAAGCTCAGTCATCTGGGAGGGGCTCAGAGTAGAGCTGCTGCTCCTCCGCATCGAGAGGAGTCAGATGAGGTGGCTCGGGCATCTGATCAGGATGCCTCCTGGACGCCTCACTGGTGAGGTGTTCCGGGCACATCCAACCGGGAGGAGGCCCCGGGGAAGACCCAGGACACGCTGGAGGGACTATGTCTCCCGGCTGGCCTGGGAGCGCCTTGGGATTCTCCCGAAGAGCTGGAAGAAGTGGCCGGGAGAGGGAAGTCCGGGCCTCTCTGCTTAAGCTGCTGCCCCCGCGACCCAACCTCGGATAAGCGGAAGAGGATGGATGGATGGATGGATGGATGAATGGCCTTAAGAACTCAAGATCTGACTTCATCTGGTCCTGCAGCTTTTTCAGTGTGTAGCTACCTCAGTTGTCTCCTCCCTTGGGCTTCAGTTATAGATGGCCTACACTGATGGTTACAAGTGGATTCCTCACTGGTCATTCCAGCTGATGTGGTAGGAGTTGTTGATGTAGTAGGGATAACTGGTCATTGGAAGAAGGTGGTAGAAGAAGTTAAAAATCTATTAAAAACTGGTTCAAGACATTAGCTTTGTCCACATCTCCTTCTAACACCTGAGCTCTGGATTTCTTCAGTCCAGTAATTATGCCCAGTTATAAGAGCTATGGCTTTTCAAAAGAGAACATCTCTGGGTTTTTTAATTGACCTTGCTCTATAACTTATTGTATATTTATAATATCAAATCATGTAAACTGTACTGCTATTTTGCTTGCCTTGTAAAGGATCTGGTCATATTTACAGAGAAAAATGTTAAGGATGAGAACTTCTTTGAGCCACTCTGGCCAAGAACAAAAATTTCCAAAAATCACATTTTCAAGTGTAATGATTTATTTATTTAATTATACATAAGACTCAAGAAGGGATGAGTACTGAGAGAAGATAAAAGTAGATAAACTAAAGAAAAAAAACACATGTACCTCACATGGCTTCACTACAAGGGGTCTGTGCATTTCTAAGCATAAAGTGGGGTGGCATGCTCATTTGTCCACTCTCCAAAGATTCAGTGCCTCTAACGCCATAATTGTGTGTCCTACTCAACTCCCAGTCTTACTCCTACTTTGCAGTTTTGAAATACGGACAGTGGGATCTTTGATAATCAGTGTTATCTTTAGATGCACCATGCTGCTTACAGAGTTACATTTTAATGTAATTAAAATACGACTGGTTTAGGGACTTTTTAAAATTCACACTGTGAACTATTGATACAGCTTGAATCTGTGAATCTATGGTTTACAGCTGAACTTTATTGTTAGTATGGATTATATCATGATTGAGACTTTAGAAAGTAACCTTAATAGTAATTTAGTACTTCTAGTCAACTGGCATTTAATTCAACATATGTTTTAAGTGCCAGGAAGGACAGGCATTCCAGCTGGGACAAAGGAAGATTTCTTGCCTGGGCGTGAGGCCATAATGGAAGAGCAGTGGGAGTTGAGACTTGATCTGGCTGCAGTGCCTTACATTCTTCATCCTGGCAGGGAGAGAAGTATGATGGATGGACTTGGCAAACGTGAGAGCGTGATGCAGTTCATTCTTCCACTTGGCAGGTGGCAGTGTTCCTCTGTGCTGAACACGGTTAAGACACCTGCAGGGTGGCATGAGAGTTGAAATTCCAGAAGTACAACCCTATCAGAGACTTTTGGTGCCATCAGAGGACACTGCAGGTGGAGAACTACCCCAGTTTCTACCTTACCTGGAAATGTTCCAGATTACCAATGCCAAGATACCAGAAGCATTTCCAGGTCCAGTTTAAAAGAAGCCCAGAGCCTGAGTTGGGAGGCAATTGATGACACTCATTAGGAGGAGAGGATACTGTGGTAACGTTTTCCAGAGGGCAGAAGTTCAAACAGCCCATGTGCCAGGTGTGTAGGATCTTTTATGATCTTAATGGATCTGCTCTGGCAACGTGAGTAGTGTAATTCTCAGCTGTCCTCACCAGTCTTTGAAGTATCTTCAGTTCAGCAGCAGTGCAGCTACCATACTAAATTGAGATGCTGCTGGTCAATATACTTTCTATAGTGCCTCTGTAGAAAGTTGGGAGGACAGGAGAGGAGAAGTTTGCTCTTTTCAGCCATCAGAGAAAATGAAGTCGCTGGTGTGCCCTCTTGACAAGAGAAGTGGCATTTGTGGTTCATGTCAGGTCATCAGTAATATGCACTCCTAGAAACTTGGTACTTCTCACTGACTCCACACTGTTTCCATGGATTGTAAGTGGCCGGTGTGGCATGTGCTTTCTCCTGAAATTAATGATGATCTCTTTTGTTTTGTTGACATTCAGTGCCAGGTTGTTTTTTCCACACCAGGCAATGAGTTGATTAACTTCCTCTCTGTATGCGGAGTCGTTGTCATTACTGATGAAGCCCACTACTGTTGTGTCGTCTGCGAATTTTATGATGTGATTCGAGTTGTAATTGGCACAGCACTCGTGAGTCAACAAGGTGAATAGTAGGGGGCTTAGAACACAGCCCTGGGGAACCCCAGTGTTCATGATGGTAGTCTCAGAGGTGTTTTTACTGTCTGGGGTCTGTCTGTGAGGAAGTCTAATAACCGGTTACACAGAGGGGTGTTGATGCCTAGTGGCTCCAGATTCTTTACAAGGTGTTGTGGGATGAGAGTATTAAAGGCAGAGCTGAAGTCAATAAAAAGCATCATCACATGACTGTTCTTATTTTCCAGATGAGTCAGTGTCAGATGGAGTGCAGTTGCTATGGCATCATCAGTGGAGCGATTTGGGCGGTATGCAAATTGAAGTAGATCAAATGTAGCAGGCAGTTTGGATCTGATGTGATTTTTGACCAACCCTTCAAAGCACTTCATCATAATGGGCATGAGTGCTATAGGGCGATAGTCGTTCAGTCATGATGTTGGTGATCTCTTTATCAGTGGAATAATGGTAGTGACTTTGGAGCACTGAGGAACAATGGCTTGTTTTAGGGAGATGTTTTAGATGTCTGTGAGAACAACTGTAAGATGGTCAGCACAGTCTCCGAGTACACACCCTGGTATGTTGTCAGGACCTACAGCTTTCCGTGGGTTTACCCTGCGCAGGGCTCTCCGAACATCACTGTGGTTGAGACAGAGTATTTCATCGTCCATAGTGAGAGGGACTTTTTTTGCTGTTGTGTTGTTATTTTCCTCAAACCGGCTAAAATATATGTTAAGTGCGTTAAGGAAGTCTATGTTATCATCACAGGGTGGCGGGGAGGGTTTATAGTCCGTAATAGACTGGATGCCTTGCGATAGGCGCTTGAGATCTTTTGAGTCAGTGAGGTGACTCTGGATTTTATGCCCATAAGCACGTTTTGCTGCTCTCACGCCTCGGTTCAAGTTAGCTCTAGCGGATCTGAGAGCATCTCTGTCTCCGGATTTGAAGGCCGTATTACGTGCTCTCAGAAGGGCATGCACCTCCCTGGTAAACCACGGTTTCTGGTTGCCACGTGTAGTGATGTTCCTGATCACTGTCACATCCTTCACACACTTGGATATACAGTAAATCCTGTCACAGACTCTGCATACTCCTCCAGGTTGATGTGCTGGTTAATCGTGGCAGCCTCTCTAAACACATTCCAGTCTGTGCATTCCTGGAGTGCTGAAAGTTCTCCCTCTGGCCAGGTTCGTATCTGCTTTTTAGATGATTTGCTTCTGGTCAGCAGTGGTCTGTATGCAGGAATTAGCATAACAGAGAGATGGTCCGAGTTTACAAGGTGGTGGTGGGGAGTTGCCTTGAATGCCTGTTTGATGTTTGTGTAAACCCGGTCCAACGTGTTTACTTCCCGGGTTGCAAAGTCAACATGTTGATAAAAATGTGGCAGAACTGTCTTTAGGTTGGCTTGATTAAAGTCTCCAGCAATTATATAAACACAGTCTGGATTTGCAGTTTGCACTGCACTGACAGATTGATACAGTGTGGATAGCGCTGCCTTTGTGTTTGCGCTGGGGGGGATGTACACGGCTGTAATGCCAACAGCTGTAAATTCCCTTGGCAGGTAGAATGGTCAGCATTTCAGTGTCAAAATTCTATATCCTCAGAACCCTGGCTCGAGACAAGTTCAACATTTGTGCACCAGTTGTTGTTTGTGTATATACATACACCACCTCCTTGAGATTTTCCACTGAGAGCATGAATCCTATTTGCTTGAAAGTTTGTTAGCCCGTCCAGGCTAATCACGCTATCGGAAACAGCAGAGTTCAGCCATGTTTTGGTAAAAATAAGTGCACAATAGTCTCTCACCTTGCATTTTGTGGTTAAATCCAGTCTTAGGTAGTCCATTTTGTTCTCTAGCGAGCGTACATTAGACAGCAGAATAGATGGAAGCGCTGGTCTGTGTGGATTAGCCTTTAGTCTAGCGGCAATACCTGCCCGAGTGCCTTGCTTGTGTGGTCTTCCACACTGCTTGCGTCACTTCCCCGGGCGGCTGGTCATGATAGGTGGTACTGCTGCTGTAGAGGTCTCTGGGTCTTGTTGCCGTAGAATTCCCAGTCTGCGTAGAGTTTGGGGATCTAAAGCAAGCAAATCGCTCGATAATGTACTGGATTGATTAGATGCACGAAGTTTAAGTAAAGTGGATCGATTGTAGGTAGTTTTCGTGAAAGAACATAACGGAGAAGACATTACATTTAACGAAAACGCACATTGTTAGTGGGAGCCAAAGTAGCCACACAGGGCACCGCCATCTAAGGTAAAAACAAAGAAACCAATGACAGACCCTGGTAAAAGGGGTTTTGGAACCTTTCCTCACCAGCACTTGTCATTTTACACACTTATACAATCAGAATTTATAAATAAAGGAATTGTTCCCACACTAGCAGTTGCACCTTTTATAACACTGGCATGGAAGCAACAAGGAGGTTACAGCCAAGCAGGGAGCAAACAAAACAGAGAGAAGGTGTACTTTAGTGAGACTGAGACATTATGGTTTGTAGTACAGATGATCACAGTAAGAAATGTCAGAACTTTCTTGGATTCAAGGCACAATATGGTGAGTATAATAGAAATGTGTATTATTGTTAATAACTGTTGTGTTCTTGGATTTTTAAAAATTAGCATTGATAGTATTACTTTAGGCTGGGCTGCTATTTCTGGTTACAGGCATGTTGGTAGGAAAATGGTGTGCTGAGAGATAAATTCACTATTTTAGCCTTTCTGAAGAATTCTAGGAGTTTTTAAAATGTTACATCGAAAACTGAAGGGTTTAGGCTCTCACAGTTTTTCCACTTTTCTCCTACTTGAATGGTGACATGTTTGTAGCTTACTAACTGTAAATGCCCAGGAGCCTGTGAATTCTTTTTGAGCTGTTTTAGTATTTATATTATCTTTATGGAGTAATTTGAGTCCACTCTTTCATATTCTAGTGGCTTAGTGTGACCCCAGTCACTCCTACTTTATGTGCACTTTAGTGGCATTTAGGACAGTCTCTCCATTTAAGAGTACAGTATGTAGAATCCCTCAGCAAAGGAATGATCAATTTTGCAAGTGTAGGATTTTGATGGTTAAGATAAGATGCCCAACCAGGAGGAAACCACAATAATGTGGGATTTGAAAAAGAACTTGTTAACTTTGTTAATTAATTATCAATTTTCCCTTCAGGAATTTCCGGAAATCCAATAATTGTATCCAGGCTCCTACATTATTTACCTTACATTAGGAGGCTAGTCTTTGGCCTTTAGACTTATATCAAGATACTGTAGCTGAAGCACATTCATTTTAAGAAACAGAAAAATACAGTTTATTAATAAACCAGTCATGGCACACTGCACAATAATGTACAGTGAATACACTTGACTTGAGAATTCATACAGTAGTTTTCCTCCTCTTTCTCTGTATGTTTAGCATTTGTTTGCTCAGAGGTTGATGCACTTGCTGCTTTCTGAGCAGCTCTTCTTTTCTCCACCCTAGCAGCCCGCTTCTTCTTTCATCTGCATCTTTTCTCGTTAAAACTGATTAAGTCAGTGTTCGTGTTGCAATTACTTAGTACGTTTTCTTTAATTTTTCACTTAAGTTGGCACTTCAATCTTCAATCTACCTCAGGAATGATTTAAGATATAAAGAGGTAGGGTAAGTGACGACGAAGGTAGTTGGGATGAGAATGTTGCCCGTACACATGCGCCGCATGGCCACCCTGCCGAGAGTTGATTCTAAAATAAAATAAAAAGAGGAATAACCTTGAAGGTCAATCATCACCCTGAAAGCGGATAGTAGGTGTCACGTTGTATAAGTGTACAAAATATCAGGTCAATAGGTCAGATGGTTTGCGAGCTACAGGTGATTTAAAATCTGACAGACAAATGGACAGCCACGGTAGTGAATTGTATAAGAAGATGCATGGATTAAAGAAGTTTGATAACTGCATGCAGATATTGACATATATGTATGGACGCAGACACACTAGACAGACAAATGTATAACATGTAGGCTGACTGTTTACTGGTTAGTTCTACTTTATCTTGGCACAGATGATTAATGTTAAGATACTAAGTCTCTATGGATGTTGTCCAATGCTCTGTGGAGTAGTTTCTTTGTTGTTGCTTCGGGTTGAAGTGGAGGGTTTTTCATGCATTGGTGTGCACTCTTTCTCTTTGCAGAATGGTCCTTGTCAGTGCTGTGCTGCTGCTTCCTCAGCTGGTCTTCTGCTGTCTTTTTTCACTTCACAGGGAAAAGGTATTAGTCTTTCTGGCCCAGGATATTAAATGCTGAAGTTCCCTTCATAAAGTAACGGCATACTTATTATGGCAGACTGGCTCTCAGCTCTCAGACTCACAAAGAGAACAGTTTGTTTGCTTCGGCTCTCTAAGAAAGAGTGGCTCGTATTTTTAGGTTCATAAATCAGGATTCACATGTTTTCAGTCATTTTGGAGAGTTCCCCCATCCCTGAGAGAATCCTAGAGAGGGTGCCCAGAGAGAATCCCTGAATTTCTCTTAACTTGCCATTCTCTGTTTCTCTTTTCATTTTCTCACTTACGTTCCCTTTGAGATGGGGTGC
Source organism: Polypterus senegalus (assembly GCF_016835505.1). Taxonomy (NCBI): domain Eukaryota; kingdom Metazoa; phylum Chordata; class Cladistia; order Polypteriformes; family Polypteridae; genus Polypterus; species Polypterus senegalus. The sequence goes on from NC_053168.1 coordinate 108,327,227, forward strand.
ATGTGATTTTAAAGGAAGATTGAACCTTCTCCTGATTGGATTAATGTCACTTCCAGGTACAAAATCAGTGTGTCCTCATGGGCAAGTTCTGTCCATCTTAGTTGTCATCCCTTGAATTAAAGGTCTTTGCTCTTGCTTGAGTCCATTTCACATCTTCTGGCTCAAGATATCTGCAGAGGGCCCTCTGGAAAGATGTCAGTGCAACTCTGATATACATTTTTGTTATCAGATGAAGTCTGATACAAGCTGGAGTTCAGTCACTTAGGAAAAAACCAGGGGAAGGTGCAGCCAGATGTTTGCATCTCTGTTAAGTCTACTTTCTTAACAGACCTGGTGTGCCACCAACACCTAGCAAAATGGGCAATGCCTTCTTTGTCCTACAATCCATCCATCCATTTTCCAACCCGCTGAATCCGAACACAGGGTCACGGGGGTCTGCTGGAGCCAATCCCAGCCAACACAGGGCACAAGGCAGGAATCCAATCCCGGGCAGGGTGCCAACCCACTGCATTGTCCTACAATGATTCACTTATTTTTTGATGTTTGCTATAAGGGAGAGGAGTATATGTACTTGTAAACTAAGAACTATCATACTCTGTGTTGCATAAATAGGTCTTATCTAGCTAAATAAAGTTCCTTCTGTCCACCACTGGTTAAAAAACAAACATAAACAGGTAGAATCAACTGCATGTCTACTGTAGTATGAAACAAGAAATTGAGAATGCACAGTGAGAGCGCAAGAATGGAAGAAAAAGAAAGCCATCCAAATAGCAAACAGGAGAATGCATGCTGCACATCTGAAACCCTACCTCCCAACATTTAAGCAGCAGCCACCTACATAAGCATAAAACCTGGGATAAACTGAAGAGCCTTTGGATCATGCTAGCAGATGAATTGGAGCAATTGGGCGATCCATGACCTTCCAGTACAGGATTTTCCAACATTAATTCTTTCAAAATTCAGGGGTAGGGGATGGTAACCAGCTCTAAACTGCGACAAAACTCACCATTACATTTTAGTATGATGCTCTATGCTAGAAAGAAGGTTAGCTTTGTGATTCCTTGCACGTGCATGAGTAGCAAAGAGCAACCAACCTCTAAAATGGCATTGACACCTGGCAAGAGACCAAAGCAAATGTGCAAAGCAAAATATTCCATGGATGATTTTTTTCGCATTATCGCTGATTCAGACTCTGACTTGTCAGACTCCAATTTTGATGCAAGTGATCTGGCGATGGAGATCGAAAACAAAGGTGAGGTACTAGCATCAGGTGATCGATTCCCAGATGATCATAGAGCAGAATATGTTTTTGTAGCAAATGCACCTACAGCAACGTTCGCCTGGGAGGACCACCACTGCAACACCCACCACCATGCTATGCATTCCTTCTGGCCATCAAGCTGCCTCTGCTCAGGCGCATCTGCCAAAGACCCCAAACGAGTGCAGCAACAGACATTTTATGTTAATTTATGTTTGAAACCATTGCTCTGTGTGCTTTTCAGAAAACCTGAGTCTTTTGGAAAAAATATTCAAAGACTTAGGATGAAATTTAAATCTGTTTATTTTGAGTTGCTGTAATTTTGCATTATGATGCTCAGAGTTCCTTGTAAATTTTGACATGATTCTGATAGTCTATGTAAAACGTTTCTCAAATTTCTTGGAATTTAATATCTTTAACTACTACTATGTTTTTGCCACTTTGGCTACCTTATCTCACTGTCACTCTTGTCCTTGCTCAAATTCTCCCAGCAACAACAAGATCAGTGAGTCACTGGTAGGGAGATGCCTTCAGACCACCTCCTGGGTTGAATTCTAGGTCATTCATAAGCGTACAAACAAGCAGTATTGCAGACACACTTATTAACATGCGCACTCCCATGTCTCCATAATTTGCAGCTAGGTGCAACCTCTTTAATATTGGAGCACCATGGTTTATTGAAAGAAACTTACCTTTTAAGTCCATATCCTCCTTTCTTCACTTTCTTTTCAGTTATTACTTCTATACGCAGTTTTGGCTTATAAACATATTTACCTACACAAGCCCATCCAGTTATCACTGAGGACTTTTCATTCAAAAAACAGACCTTGCCAGGCTTGTCTCCTGTTGCGCCTCTGCCCTTTGTCCCTTCTCTTTCTAGCACCTCCTTAAGTTTTCTATTAATTAATCACAGATGGTGTACAAAAAAACTGAAGTCATTCATTTGTTTGTTACACTGAAGAGAAATTACAGTATTAAGGAAGACTTGTGTAGGCAGACTTTATTACTGTTGTCCTTATGTTGTATATTTGCATTGATGTTTCATTTGCATGAGCTTCACCAAATCCAATTCTATGCAACTGACGTTGTTATGGCAATAAAATATTTACTTACTTAAACACAGTAAACTTAAACTGATAACTTACTGTTCACCATCTGTGCTTTATTTCCTACTAGTGCCAGGTAACGGAAAAATACAATGATAGCAGATTGGACTATACAGTGAGTTCAGAAAATATTCAGATGCCTTCACTTTCTGCACACATTTGTATTGTAGATTTTATGTTAAATGGATGCATTTGCCATTTTTGACAATCTACAGAGTTGTGAAAAACTATTTGCCCCCTTCCTGATTTCTTATTCTTTAGCATGTTTGTCACACAAAATGTTTCTGATCATCAAACACATTTAACCATTAGTCAAATATAACACAAGTAAACACAAAATGCAGTTTTTAAATGATGGTTTTTATTATTTAGGGAGAAAAAAAAATCCAAACCTACATGGCCCTGTGTGAAAATGGAATTGCCCCCTGAACCTAATAACTGGTTGGGCCACCCTTAGCAGCAATAACTGCAATCAAGCGTTTGCGATAACTTGCAATGAGTCTTTTACAGCGCTCTGGAGGAATTTTGGCGCACTCATCTTTGCAGAATTGTTGTAATTCAGCTTTATTTGAGGGCTTTCTAGCATGAACCGCCTTTTAAGGTCATGCCATAGCATCTCAATTGGATTCAGGTCAGGACTTTGACTAGGCCACTCCAAAGTCTTCATTTTGTTTTTCTTCAGCCATTCAGAGGTGGATTTGCTGGTGTGTTTTGGGTCATTGTCCTGTTGCAGCACCCAAGATCGCTTCAGCTTGAGTTGACAAACAGAAGGCCAGACATACTCCTTCAGGATTTTTTGGTAGACAGTAGAATTCATGGTTCCATCTATCACAGCAAGCCTTCCAGGTCCTGAAGCAGCAAAACAACCCCAGACCATCACACTACCACCACCATATTTTACTGTTGGTATGATGTTCTTTTCTGAAATGCTGTGTTCCTTTTACGCCAGATGTAACGGACATTTGCCTTCCAAAAGTTCAACTTTTGTCTCATCAGTCCACAAGATATTTTCCCAAAAGTCTTGGCAATCATTGAGATGTTTCTTAGCAAAATTGAGACGAGCCCTAATGTTCTTTTTGCTTAACAGTGGTTTGCGTCTTGGAAATCTGCCATGCAGGCCGTTTTGCCCAGTCTCTTTCTTATGGTGGAGTCGTGAACACTGACCTTAATTGAGGCAAGTGAGGCCTGCAGTTCTTTAGACGTTGTCCTGGGGTCTTTTGTGACCTCTCGGATGAGTCGTCTCTGCGCTCTTGGGGTAATTTTGGTCGGCGGGCCACTCCTGGGAAGGTTCACCACTGTTCCATGTTTTTGCCATTTGTGGATAATGGCTCTCACTGTGGTTCACTGGAGTCCCAAAGTTTTAGAAATGGCTTTATAACCTTTACCAGACTGATAGATCTCAATTACTTCTGTTCTCATTTGTTCCTGAATTTCTTTGGATCTTGGCATGATGTCTAGCTTTTGAGGTGCTTTTGGTCTACTTCTCTGTGTCAGGCAGCTCCTATTTAAGTGATTTCTTGATTGAAACAGGTGTGGCAGTAATCAGGCCTGGGGGTGGCTACGGAAATTGAACTCAGGTGTGATACACCACAGTTAGGTTATTTTTTAACAAGGGGGCAATTACTTTTTCACACAGGGCCATGTAGGTTTGGATTTTTTTTTCTTCCTAAATAATAAAAACCATCATTTAAAAACTGCATTTTGTGTTTACTTGTGTTATATTTGACTAATGGTTTAATGTGTTTGATGATCAGAAACATTTTGTGTGACAAACAGGCAAAAGAATAAGAAATCAGGAAGGGGGCAAATAGTATTTCACACCACTGTATACTCAATAGTCAATAATTGCAAATTTATTAAATATCACAAACTGAAATCTCTTGTTCATATACAGTATGTATTCAGATCCTTAATTTAGTACTTTCTAGAAGCCTCTATGGGAGCTATTGCAGCTTCAAGTCTTCTTCAGTTGGTCTTTATGTGCTTTGCACACCTGGATTCAGGCAGTTTATTCCACTCTTTCTGACAGATCCTCTAAGTCTCTGTTAGATTCCTTGGGAAGTGTCTGTAAACTATCATCTTCAGTTTCTCCACAGATGTACTATGGAGGTTAAGTGGCAGGAACAGTCAAGAACAGTCAGACTTGCCCTGAAGCCACTCCATTGTTATCTTGGCTGTATGCTTTAAGTCACTGTCATACTGAAAGGTAAACCAGTGCCCCTGTCTGAGGTCACATGCATTCTGGAGCAAGTTTACTTTAAAGACCTATCTGTATTTGGCTGCTTTCATCCTTCTCTCAATTCTGACCAGTCTCCCTGCCCCTGCCATCGATAAGCAAACTTGTAACATAATACTACAACCACGATACTTCACCTTAGGGTTTGTATCAGGTATATGATGCCCAAAGAGTTCAACTTTTATCTCATCAGACCAGAGAATCTTTTACCTGAAGCTCTTGAAGTCATTTAAACTGCAATGAGCCTTTTACTCAGGAGTGGCTTCTGCTTAGCCACTCTACCATAAACACCTGGGGCCTCATGTATAAACGGCATGTGCGCACAGAAATGTTGCGTAAGAAAGTTTCCACGTTCAAACCGCGATGTATAAAACCTAAACTTGCCGTAAAGCCATGCACATTTCCACGGTACCTCATACCCTGTCGTACACAAGTTCTCCGCTCGGTTTTGCAGACTGGCGGCATCCAGCGTCAAAGCAGTACTACTGTTCCTGTGTGGTTTATCTTTCTTTTTCAGATACACATCCCTGCCGTGGCTTTAAAATACTCTGAAATTAACCGCATATTGTTGATTAGTTTAAGGCATCTGATTGTAATTAACCTTTAACAATACGTATAATGGTCCACAGAATGGTCAAATAATTCTACTGCACCACCTTCTTCTTTCAGCTGCTCCCATTAGGGGTTGCCACAGCGGATCATCTTTTTCCATATTAGTCTCACTGCACCACTCGGAGCAGCTGATCATAAAGAGAATTATCAGTATACAGCATCAAGCAGATGCTGCCTCAGCCATGCTTCCTATTTGAACTGCTGCTCACACAGCAAACGCTTCAAAACCTTTCCTGTACGGACCTAGCGGTTCAGAAACAGTTTCATCACAAGAACTCTAAACGCACTCTATCAGTTCATCAAGTGCTCCCTGTAGAACTGTCTGTACGTATAAGTACAATCACCTCACTGTAAACTTGCGGTACAGTTTTAATATTGCACAACCTGAGCCACTTAACAAAGCATGTATTTACATATGATGACATTATCATTTTAAAGATGAAATGCAGCAAAATATATTTATTATATTATACAGATAAAACTTTAACTTCATTTAAATAATCTATATTGTTAATTAAAGGACATGGTGTCGCTACACTAGCAAGGATCTGGCGCTCCGTTCATAAATTGTTCCTGCCTCGAACTGTATGCTTCATTGGGACAGGCATGAAGGATAGAATAATTAAACATGTATTATGAAAATATTTCAGTGTTCCTTAAAAGTTTTGAAGAATCCCGTTATAAGCTTACAGATGGCTTAACGTCTATTATAGAGCTGATTGTGTGGCGATTGGGTATTTGGAGAAAGAAAGGTAATGACAAGAATTGGGGGTTAGTACGTGCTACTATTCCTGTGTGGTTTCCCTTCATTTTTTAGATCCATATCCCTGATGCAGCATTATCATATACACTGAAATTAACCACATATTGTTCATTAGTTTAAGGCATCTGATTGTAATAAACCTGTAACCATATAATGGTGCACAGAATGGCCAAGCTATTCCAAATAGTATAGCTGCTTTAGTGTTGTTATTTCCAGTGCACCACTGAGTATTTAACCCACTGTATCTGAGTGTGGAATCACAGCTCTACAGCAGTTGATCGGATGATTGGGATGCAGCATCTGGCACACACTGTCTCAGCCATGCACACAGTCTATTACAGTACAGCAAACACTTCAGCGTCTTTCCTGTAGGGACCTCATGGTTCAGAAACAGTTTCATCCCAAGGGCTCTAAACGCACTCAATCAGTCCATCAAGTGCTCCTTGTAGAACTGTTTGTACTTATTAGTACAATTACCTCACTGTAAACTTGTGATACAGTTATAATATTGCACAACCTGAGCCGCTTTATAAAGCTCGTATTTATATATGATTGCGACTGGCTTCTAAGTCAATTTAGATTTCCAAGCACTATCTTCTTGGAGCTCTTGATATCATTTTTAAGATGAAATGCAGTAAAGTATGTTTATTACATTATACAGATAAGTTTTAAACTTAACTAAAATAATGTATATTGTTAATAATTAAAATGTGAGGACACTGTGGACAGAGGTAGCGACAAGCTGGTGCCCCGTTCAGGGATTGTTCCTGCCTTGCGCTGTATGCTTGCTGGGACTGGCGAGACCCTGGATGGATTGATGGACGGAATAATTAAACATGTACTATGAAGATGTTACAATGTTCCATTAAAGTTTTGAAGAATTTGTGTTCTAAGCTTACAGATGGCTTGGCATCTATTACAGAGCTGATCGTGTGGTGATTGATTACTTGGAGAAAGAAAAGGACGGACAGGAATTAGGGGTTAGTACGTCTGAAAGAGACAGTACTGCTGCGATAAATTATTTCACTGAAGGTCGCACACGGCCCAACAAACATCTTGTAGAAGGCAGAAACAATCTCTGGACAGGGCGCCAACTCGTCACTATCACTGCGCCACCGTGTTCCCATGTTTAATACATGCTTAAATTCCTATCATAATGAAAATGAAATCAAGTATACATCTGCAATATCATAAATGTAAAGTATTCTGTGTCCTGTCAGCGGAAGAGAAAGCCCATCCTATTCCACTTATCCGAGATTGGGTTGCGGGGGCAGCAGCTTGAGCAGAGATGCCCAGACTTCCCTCTCCCCGGCCACTTCTTCTAGCTGTTCCGGGGGATTCCCGAGGTGTTCCCAGGCCAGCTGAGTGACATAGTCCCTCCAGTGTGTCCTGGGTCTTCCCCGGGGCCTCCTCCTAGTTAGACGTACCCGGAACACCTCACCAGGGAGGCATCCAGGAAGCATGCTGATCAGATGCCTAAACCTTCTCATCTGACTCCTCTAAATGCGGAGGAGCAGCGGCTTTATTCTGAGCTCCCCCTGAATGACTGAGCTTCTCACCCTATCTTTAAGGGAAAGCCCAGACACCCTGCGGAAGTAACTCATTTCAGCTGCTTGTATTCGCAATCTCATTCTTTCGGTCACTACCCATAGCTCATGAGCATAGGTGAGGGTAGGAGCGTAGATCGACTGGTAAATTGAGAGCTTTGCTTTACGGCTCAGCTCCTTTTTCACCATGACAGACCGATGCAGAGCCCATATCACTGTGGACGCCGCACCAATCTGCATGTCGATCTGCCATTCTTCCCTCACTCGTGAACAAGACCCCGAGATACTTGAACTCCTCAACTTGGGGCAGGATCTCGCTCCCAACCCTGAGAGGGCACTCCACCTTTTTCTGGCTGAGGACCATGGTCTTGGATTTGGAGATGCTGATTCCCATCGCAGCCGCTTCACACTCAGCTGTGAACCAATCTTAAAGAGGGGGATCCGCCTTCGGCCACCACCCAACTCACACTGCACCCGACCTCCCTGGCCCCTCCAACAGGTGGTGAGCCCATGGGAATGGGGACCCATGCTGCCTGTTCGGGCCCTGCCCGGCTGAGCCCCATGGGTGCAGGCCCTGGCCACCAGGCACTCGCCATCGAGGCCCACCTCCAGGCCTGGCTCCAGGGGAGGGCCCTGGTGACCCGCGTCCAGGCGAGGGAAAGCGCCGTCCAAATTTTTTGTTCTTCATAGGAGGTTTACTGAACCGCTCTTTGTCTCATCCCTCACCTAGGACCAGTTTGCCTAGTGGGACCCTACCAGAGGCATAAAGCCCCACACAATCCCCAAGGGGAAATTCACATACTTTGAGTCGCACCATTTAACAAAGCCCTTGATTAGGTTCCTATACTTCTTCTCCTGCCAACTCCTGATGCAGTCCACGATAGCAGTGTTGTCAGCAAACTTTTGCACGTGGCAGGACTCCGAGCTGTATTGGAAGTCCGATGTATATACTGTAAGCTGAACAGGACTGGAGAAAGCACAGTCCCCTGCGGTGCTCCTGTGCTGCTGACCACAATGTCAGACCTGCAGTTCCCGAGATGCACATACTGAGGTCTGTCTGTAAGATAGTCCACGATTCATCCCAACAGGTATGAATCTACTCCCATCTCTGACAGCTTGTCCCTAAGGAGCAGAGGTTGGATGGTGTTGAAGGTGCTAGAGAAGTACTGTATATTTGAAAATGACAAAAACTATCATTTTAACTTTACTCCATCCTACTGCATACTACTGTATACTCCAGGACTGAGTCCTTCCTTGACTGAGATGTTGACTAGAAATTTATGAAAATGGTCAAGCAACTTGCATTTGTTATATTTAGCAGAACTTGAAGTCAATGAAAGTTCCCATTTTATTTTAATTTTGTCATATGTGTATATTTTTGGACACTCCAGCCAAAAGAGTTTTGTGGACAGCTATTACTAGTAAGATACACAATTTAAATTTTAATGCTACTGTTGGTACATTAAAGGCTGCATAATGCAAGCTCCTCATATGAAAGTCATGAAAGGCTGGCTCCATGACAATAATGACTGCTTGGCACACTCTGCACTTAAGCAAAATGTTTTAAGTAGCACAGAAAGCAGATTTTATGCAGCAGGTAATTGACTTCAATTACATTTAGGCTTAAAAAAATGAAACCTATTTCACAAATGTAGGCTTTTAGTTTTAATCAAGCAATGTGCAACAGTCGCCTGGGTAATTATAAAGCATTTTAATCGATGGTAAAGATGGTAGACCTTTGTATCATCTGCTACTTCATCATACAGCAAGGCTGCAAAAAATGTACTTATACAGAACTTGCAGTGTGAAGTTTTCTGGTAGAATTGCATCTGATTATTTTAATTCCATTCATTTAAGGCTGCAATTTAATAGTCTGAAAATGTTTCATTGCAAGGTTAATATTGTTAAAATACATGAATCAATAAATCAATGATTAGTTAATGAATTGATCCATGATCCGTGCCATTACAAAACATTCAAAACACTACTCAGTCTGGTCTCATTTAGTCAGAGTGAAGGTCCATCCATCCATGTACTCATCCATTTACACCCATTTCATCAGAATGGTGGAGCCTCAGGCATCCTGTGTTTGAATATCGTACCCAGTTTGCTGTCTGTGTTTAGTAAGCACATTCGCTTACTACATGTGAGGTTAACTGGTGTCACACACATGCACTCAACAAGCCCTGAGGTGAGTGAAAAATCACGAGACAAGGGGTTGTTATGCAGTAATAATACCACTCTCTCTCTTTCAGCAGACAAAAATAAGAAATATAACTCACCTTCCACACTTCTGGGATCCCAAGATGGCTTCCAAACGTTACTTCTGCTTCTCTCTCAACCAAATGCCTGGATCTGTGAAGTCTAAGCTCTAACAATTAGGCTACTCATTTGTGCAATCTTAGACAAACTGCCTGTAAATAGAATTCACCCCTTAAAGGTTATTACATTTTATTATTATATGACATTCAGTCAGAGTGGGTTTAATTTGGCTTTTTTATATGAATCAGCAGAAAAAGACTCTTTAATGTCAAAGTGAAAAAGGATCTCTACAAAGTGTTCTAAATTAAGTCAGTATTTAGTAGATGTACCTTCAGCAGCCATGACAGCCTTGAGTCTGTGTACACAGATCTCTCTCAGTTTTGCACATCAGGGCACTGCAGTTTTCCCTGTTCTTCTTCCTTACATGAGATCTGTCAAGTTGTGTGGGTTTATAAGTGAACTGCTCTTTTCAAGTCCAGATTCAAATTCTGCAATTTAATGAAATCCAGACTTCAGGACATTTGGAAGCCCTTCCTGTGTAGCTTTGGCTTCATGCTTGAGGTTGTTGCATTTCTGGAAAAGAAATGTACGATTTCTTCTGTACACTGTTGTGATGTAGATAGTGACAAGTCCACTATGACTCATAGATCCTTCTCATCCATATGTACTTGCAAGAGTTTTACTAGGTACACTATTTGAACAAAAGTATGGGGGCAGCCCTCCAAATTACTAAGTTCATGTGTATCGGCCACATTCATTGTCAACAGTTATATAAAACCAAGCACAACGCCATGCAATCTCCATTGACAGAGATGGGCAGGAGAATGGGTCGTAGTGAATTTCAACACAGCACCTACATAGAATGCTACTTTTGTTTTAAATCAATACGTGAAGTTGTAAATGCTATTATTGTGAAGTGGCAGCATAGTGGAGCAACAACAGCTCAGCCACAAACTGGTAGACTGGCAGACCACATACACTGACAGAGTGAGGCAGCCGAGTACTGAAGTGCATACCATGTAATAATCACCTATCTTCTGCTGCATCCCTCACAACAGAGTTACAAACTGTCTCTTGAAGCAACTTCAGCACAGGAGAAGTTCTTTGGGAGCTTCATGAAATGGGTTTCCATGGCCAAGCAGCTGCACGCAAGCCTTAGATTATTATGGACTCTGGGGCAGTGGAAATGTGTTCTCTGGGGTAAGAATTACGCTTCACTATCTAGCAGTCTGTTGGATGAATCTGGGTTTGATGGAGACAACTACATTCTGGACTGCACAGTTCCTACTATAAAGTTTGGCTGATGAGGGATAATGACTTAGGGCTGTTTTTTTTTAGTCTGGTTCAGAAATACATTTTTGGCAATTTTGTACATTTGGCATTAGGAAAGGTCCTTTTCCTGTTCAAACTAGACTATTACCCCTGTTCACAGAGTCCAGTCTGTAAAGACATTGTGGAAATCGAGTGGCCTGCACAGAGCTCTGACCTCAACCTTATCAAACCTTAGGGATGAATTAGAACGCCGGTTACAAGCCATGACTTCTCATCCAGCATCACTACTTCACCTCACAAATGCTCTTTAGGCCCAATTGGCACAGATTGCCACAGACACGCTCCACAATCTCTTGGAAAATCTTACCAGAGCAGTGGAAGCTTGTCATAGCCAACTTTATATTAACGCCTATAGTTTTGGGAATGTGATGTTCAACAAGCTCAGATTGGTGTGACGATTCAGTGTCCACAAACTTTTGTGATGTATGTAAAATATCTGTGGTCTATATTCAGTCATTTCAGGTCCAGCTTTTTAAAGGTATCCATTATGCGTGACGTGAGTGCTGCTGGGAGCCCATTTTAGACACCAAAAATATGCAAGGTGGCATCACCTCTGCAGGCTCTGGAAATGCATAAATAGATGGTGTTATGTTCTGCCTCATCTTGTACTTTAGTGTCAACAACTTCGTCAAGCTGTTTGTGACAGTACTTGTGTTATGTGTTATATTAAATAAAAAATGGCAAAAGACATTTTATCTTAAGACAGAAATTGTTTTATATAGCATCCTTCATACTAAATTTGACCCCGTCACTCTTTTATATACAGTATGCATATGTTGGGATATCTTAATCAAGAGCTTAAAATCGATTCTAACCCTCCCAACTATTTTTATTTTACATTAATGATGCAATTTTTTCCATAACATAGTTAGGGTACTGTCAAGTGAACAATGCCTTATAACACTAACTAGGCAAATACTTAAGAATGCCTGAATAATAATTGATGTAATTAATATGCAATTTTCTGAGAGTTACACGAATGTTATTTTACATTTATAATTAAGCAGAAAATGTTTAGCACACCACAGAGAAATGGAACAATAATGCAGAAAACAACACCATAGCTCTACCACAGGAACATGCATTGCATTAACATGACAGGCAGACAAACGGGTTGCCGGAGGCGTCACTGTACGTTTACATTTATTAATACAGCACAACATTAAAGAAATGTCACAGTCATAATGTTCAGTGTTTTCTCTGGATGCAAACATGAAATTGTCCTCAAGCATTTAATTAGAAGTACGCAGTGCCGGCTGCCGAAAGTAAAATGTCAGATCAGACTGAATGTAATTAAAGTAGTGCATGGACTCTATTTCGACATCAATGCCCTGACCCTGGCATCTCAGTCTCTGCCCTTTCCTTCTCTGTTATTAGGTATGGTATTACTGCTGTTGTCTACATTGCCTTTTTTGTTGTTAGGTTTTTTTAATGATTTTTTTATGCATAGTTGGTGATTTTTGTGAAATGTGTCAAATTAAAGTTGCTGCTCACAGTAAACTAAGGATGGAGTGATTGATTGATCTCATAATGGAGCTTTATGGTTGGTCTGGCAATCTGCCTTCTCTTATAATGGTTTGGTTTGTTTTGCTGTATGCTATTTATGAGAAAAAAAGATCTTTCCAAGCCAATTTTAGACTTTTTAGAGCTGGCAAAAGCAAATAATACAACTTAATTTACTCAAGGCCATGTTGCATTAGATGACTTTTCCAGTGATTTCAGTCATAGCTTTTATTTACATAATCTTAGCGAGCTGGGGGCAGTCGGTGACATGCTTCTGTGAAAGCCAGTCTCGTAGGCTGACTGTAAGAGAAAAGAAAATAAAGGTGCTTGAAACTGCCTGCCTGTTATCCAAGGACACCATGCCTTCATTTGTACCAGCACATTTTATAATAGGAATTGAGGTCATATATACCAGTCTTATTACAGTTTTATTCTGTAAATCAAATGTTTAGACAAGACCTGTATTGATTAACATTTTTGGGACCTTTGCATGCTATTTAATGGCGCAGGAGTATTGTTAGAATATACTCATTGGTGGAATTGAATTGTCTACCAGCAACTATATGTACTGTAAATGGAGCTCCGTGATAACAAGAGCTGTTCTCTTAAGACTAATCAGACTTGCTATGGCAAGCTTTCCTGCTCACATAGTGAGCCTCCAACAGTTGGTGCAAGTAAAGGATGTCTTTGAATTTCATTTATTGCGATGACTTAAGTCTTTTTTTATTTACGACTAGGAGGCTTTGCCCCCACCCCCACCAGTGCTACGCGCCATTGTGAAGGGGGGAGCTGAATGCACCCCAAGGAGATGCGGTCGTTTCTCCGAAACCCCCTCTTAAACGGTGATACAATGGAAAACCAATAGTTTGTTTGTTTTTACCTCCTCTTTGCTGTATCAGCTGCTGGCTTGCTGCTGCTGTCATGCTGTGTGATCTGCATTTCATGTGGCACTTCGAATGTTTAAAAGCCTGTACAGCAGCTGTCCTTTTGTCTCACTGCCTTGTCTCTCTGCTCCCCCAGACATCCTCAAACACTATTCAATCTCTTTTCGCTGTTCCATTATTTCACCGAGTAATATTTTCCATTTGTTTGCGCTAATGCGATCTTTACTATCATTTTTTTGAGAATTTCGAATTTTCCTACTTCCATTATCTCTAACCTGCTCTGCATGTGTATCATGCCAGCGTTTTTGAATTCTTTACAACATTCTGCTTTGTCTTTTTCAGGCCCCAGGCGTGGTTAAATATATTGGCACAAAGTCTAGTCTTGCGGAACGGGCTGATTATTACTTTCCTTATTTTCAGAATTTGCACATAGCTCATTTTTGTAATTCTTTTCTTTCCAACGCTTTTGGGTCTCTTTTCGACGTGCTGCTTCTTCTTCGCTTAGTCATTGAACGTGTCATCTAGAATGCATACAATTTTTAAGACCGGAGAGCACAGGAAGTGTGTCTGCCAAAAGCATTCCAACAACTGAGAGGATAGATGGTCGTGGTCTTGTTTGAAAATGGTTGCAAGTAGGGTGTGACTTGCTAAAGTCACCATTTCACGGGACTTGCTTCCAAAGGTTGTAAGTATGACATGAATTGACCATCTCACAGGACGTGAAAGTGTCTCTCTGTCTCTCTTCAAAAGATCATGTCTCGTCTCATCCCAAGATGATTTTTTATAATAGAGAGAAGTATTTTCCACAACTCTAATGTACCTAGCAACTCACTCCAGCTAGCTCAGGACTTTTTTTTCGGGTTTGATGGAGATAACTACCTTCTGGACTGCATTGTTCCTGCTCTAAAATTTGGTTGATGAGGGATAATGACCTAGGGCTGTTTTTTTTTAGAGTAGGCTAGGCCCCTTGGTTCTTGTTAATGTAGCAGCACAGAAAGACATTTTTGGCAATTTTGTACATTCAGCTTTGGGAAAGGACCTTTTTTTTGTTCCAGCATGACTAGTACCCCTGTTCAGTCTCTAAAGACATCGGGGAAATCAAGTGGCCTGCACAGAGCCCTGACCTCAACCCTATCAAACCTTTGGGATGAATTAGAATGGCAGTTACAAGCCAAGACTACCTGACCTCACAAATGCTCTTAAGGCTCAATTGGCACAGATTCCCACAGACACACTCCACAATCTCATTTGTTAAACCTTACCAGAGCAGTGAAAACTTTCATAGCCAACTTTATATTAATGCCTATAGTTTGGGAATGTGATGTATAACAAGCTCAGATTGGTGTGGTGATGAAGGGAAAATACAGGGGATCTGTGGTCTGTATTCAGTCATTTCAGGTCCAGCTTTTTAATGGTATCCAATATGCATGATGTGAGTGCTGCTGGGGGCCCATTTTAGGCACAAGAAATATGCAAGGTGGCGTCACCTCTGCAGGCTTTGTCATGCCCTGATTTCGTCTTTAGTCATAGGGGCATGCTCTGTGTTCATGAGAGCTGACTACCAATGAATGTTCACTGCAATTCATTTGTTAATGAGAATGTACTGTAATGTTGCACTGTGGATTATATTCCGTACTGTGTAAATAAAATGTACTTTTACAAAAAAAAAAAAAAAGTACAATGCATATAACACAACAATGATGAATAAGGAATGTGGGTATTTGGTACCTCGCCAATAGAAGAAAAGCTCCTCAGTCTGATGTCTCATGTTTTGCATACCATGAGAATATGGAAAAAGAAATTAAAATGTGAAGATTGTGCCTGAACTTGCCATAGCTGGTAACCCTTTGTATAGCACTAACTCCATCAAGGCTGCATGTTATTGGCTGTCACAAAATGGGGCGAGCATGACTGTGCTGGAAGATCGGCACTCTGTCACTAAATGTGACATGCTCATTGATTTGTGTTAATTTAAAATATCATAGTTCGGCAATGAGATAAGCAACCACAGAACACAGAAGAGCAACCAAGTACATGCTGGACCAAAAGGGAACGTCCTTCTCTGACAGAATAAGGGAATTAAACCTCTTTAGTCTTTAGGGCAAGTGCAGACCTAAAACTGTACCCGGTTGCACTGGTGGAACTGAAGGGGCATTGCATTCAGGGCAGAAATGAAAAAACGCTTCATCATACAACATGTCACGGAGTCTTCAATGAACAAGTGAGTAATGTAGTTGAAGTGGAAGTCCTAACAAATTTAAAAAGCAATCTGGATGTGGGTGGTATTGGGACAACTTAGCTATTAGGTAGCCAATTGATCCTGATGGGCTGAATGATCTGCTTTTGAGTGTTTATATATTAAGAAAAACTGACAAAACTTTCAGAGATATGGAATTTTACATATGGAAGCCATTTCAGCCTGGTCAGTCCAGTTCAAGGTCATAACAGCAGCATTATCCACAAGCCAGGAATAAAGCAGCCATAGTACATGCTCTTCAGAACAGGTTTTCCTCCTGAAACTAAGCATGTTCAGGCCTGGCCCAAATGAGAGTCCATCTAGCAAAAGCTTGGGTTGCAGCTGGAAGAGAAGTTGGTGAGGCTGGAGCTTACCCTGTGGTCTGTGTGTGGATCCCAATGCTCCAGTGCAGTGCAGTGTTGTACAAATGGTGCCATCCTTTGGGTGAGATGTAAAACAGAGGTCCTGACTCTTTGTGGTCATAAAAGATCCCTGGGCATCCTTTGTAAAGAGTAGGGTATACCCTGAAGTCCAGGCTAAATTGTGCACTTTGACCTAGTCATTCTGGCCCCCTAATCTTGCCCTGTCCCTAATTGGCCTCTCATCCCTTACCATCTAGTAGCTAATATGTGTGGTGAGCATACTGGCACAAAAAAATGACTGCTATTGCATCACCAGGTGGGTGCTATACATTGGTGGTGTTTGAAGTGGCTCCCAACTCTTTAAATAAAGCACTTTGAGTGATGATAAGAGCTGTATAATGTAAAGAATTATTATTGTTATAATTAACCTTAGATGAGGCTCCAGTCCATTACAGAGTGTGCCCATGCACACACAAACACCATGCCAGTTTAAATTAAGCCGTACATAAATGGAATATGTGATGCAAAGCAGAGAACCTGGAACCAAATAAATACATACATACATAACTAACTAAATAAATAAACATACAGATATGAAGAGTATGTATGAAGTTTACGTCATGCAGGGAGTTTGAACCCATGCAACCATTCCACTAATAGCTATTCCAGAATAACAATGTGTGGTTTTCTTGGTATTATTTTTAAACATAGACATTCTTCTAGGCCCTAAATCCGACGGCCACATTTGAGGAGAGAGTTCTTCAAGTTACTATAGAAACCAAAGTGCTACTACAGAGGCATTGAAATATTCTGGCCTGAAAAATGTGTTGGCTTTAATCAGTGGCAGATGAAATGCCCATTAAGTACTTTGGCATTCCTTCTGGCATTTTCAGACAATCGCCAAATTGATTGGAGCAGTCTCAGATTTATTTACATTTTTTTCTATTGTAAAAGAAAATGTATTTTAAAACTTAATTGTGGGATGAATGAATGTGAATAGTGTATTTTGTAAGACTGTCAGCGCTCTTTCATTTCAGAGCTCTGGTAAAATGCAGGCATGTTATATGAATCTTCCCCGTTGCATCTTCAGTAAATCGCATGGAATGTTGACACAATTACTTTGGAAGTCTTTTGTAACTAGATAAGCAATTGAATCAGACTAATGTAGAAAAAAATGTCAATGTATTTATCTATTTGGATTATATAGATAATCAACTGTATCGGATAAAGATGGCTGTTTTCAAATGAAACATGGCATGGAGTATCACTGAGCCACTGCATGCAAATAGGATTGCTGTGGATGCATCTTAATAATGAAGTTCTTTGTTACACTTAATTAATTCTGATGTATGGCTAGGCTTTTTGGGCTTTTACACATTTAATTCATTACATTTCCCCAAAATAAACATACCCTTATTAATACTGCTATTAACGTTTTAATAATTTGTTCTGTTTTCTTTTTCTGAATCTTCTTTCATTGGCTGTCGTCACTATTATGCAATATGCAAACAAAAAGCCTAAGAAGGAGCTGTGTCTGAAACTAAGAGAACATGTCATGGAAAAGGAAAACAACACCGATAGGAAACCTGGGTCCAAAGACCACTATCTGACAATAACATATAATGTTGTATCTAGCTGGGGCCGCTATCTCTTCGAGCATTTTACTTTTTTTAGCTATTATGATGGAGTAATACTAAAACTTTGGATACATCTAATAAATAAAGTAAAATGCAACTGATAATGATAAGAATTCTTAGAGAAAAGGTCACTAGTTCAGAGTCTCCTTTAATTCATGTTGTCTTGGCTTTGTTGGCATGTATATTTTTAATATGTGGCATATACTGTATACTCTACCAGTGAAGTTTCAGAACACCCCAATTTTTAGAGTGTTATTGAAATGAAGCAGTTCAAGTTCAGTGAATAACCTGAAATGGTACAAAGTAGAGTAGGAGTAAACGTTTGGTTAAATTTATACCAAAAAAGGCCTTTTTTCAGGCAGCAGCTAGTGGGTTAACCAGTTAGCTTTTCTGCAGAAATGGAAGTTAATTATACTTGCAGATGACAGAGACACATTTATTACTAACTATAACATTCCACCCTTCGATGACTGTTAATCACCAAACCGTAGGACTGATTTAAATTTACAGCCACACTTTGATGGCATAAGCTTTAGACAGGGATAAGCTGCTATTTCTTTACTCCCCCAATGTTCACTAAACATTCCATTATCTTAATGCCCCTCAAACTTTATGTAAACAGAACTGTATGGTGAATTTCTCAACTATAACAACTGTACACCATTACATATTGAGTGCACTGGTCACAAAGTGTTCATATTTCTTGTCATGTGTGCGGTACAATGAAATTCTTACTTGTGTGTCTCTAACAGACTAGTATAATACAGTACCAGCAACAGACCAAAAATATATAGAGTACATTGAATGTAAAATGTATACAGTATATCTTCATCCACTTATCCTGAGGAGAGCTGTGCTAAAGCTGGAGCCGAACCCTGCAATTATAAGGCAGGAATAATTCCAGGACAATGTCCCACCTATCACATTGTCAACACACACACCAACACCTACAAGCAGCAGCTCTCTTATTCATGCCACAAGTTCTTATCATGTGTTATGGGTCGAGGTTTGGCTGGTGGTTGTTTGATAGACAGTGTGGACCACCAGGCGGGCATACCACCGCCCAAACCCAACACAGACACACAAACAGGCACAAGTACAAGCACACACTTTTATTTTTCTTCTTTTTCCCTCATGGGAAACGCCTTCCCCCATTTCCCACAAGCACAGCATAGTTCACAAATAGAGCACAACACAATACTCTACTTCTGTCTCTTTGTCTCTCTCATTTTCTTCCTTCCACTCCTCTGGGAAAGCTTTGTCTGCCCCCTCCCGACTCTGGCTCCCTGAAAAGAGTGAGGTGGCCTCTTTTATATGCACCCGGAAGTGCTCCAGGTGCTCTCTGATCCTCTTCTGGCAGCACTTTCTGGTGTGACGGAAATGCTGCAGTCCAGGACTCTGGAACTGTCCAGGTGCCCCCTGGCTTCTAAGCTCCAAACCCGTGGCCCCTGTGTAAGCCAAGGAGGATGCCCTCTCAGGTTCCAGGGGAGGTATTGCCTGGAATATGTCCTTTCCCCTGGTCCTTCCATCACAGGGGTGTCCCGGCCTGCCCAGCTAGATAGATAGATAGATAGATAGTTTGATTTTTTTTTCCTTGAGCTTTTGTAAAGTTTGAGTATCCCCTTAGAGACAAATAAAGGCTATCTACTGTATCTTGGAAGGCACTGAAAAGCAACTCTCAAAAGATCTGAAAACAAAGATTGTTCAGTCTCATGGTTTAGGGGAAGGCTACAAAAAGCTATCTCAGAGGTTTAAACTGTCAGTTTCAACTGTAAGGAATGTAATCAGGAAATGGAAGGCCACAGGCACAGTTGCTGTTAAACCCAGCAGGTCTGGCAGGCCAAGAAAAATACAGGAGCGGAATGTGTGCAGGATTGTGAGAATGGTTGCAGACAACCCACAGATCACCTCCAAAGACCTGAAATGATATCTTTCTGCAGATGGTGTATCTGTACATTGTTCTACAATTCACTACAATTTGCATAAAGAACATCTGTATGGCAGGGTGATGAAAAAGAAGCCCTTTCTTCACTCATGCCACAAACAGAGTCGTTTGTTGTATGCAAATGCTCATTTAGACAGGCCAGATTAATTTTGGAACAAAGTGTTTTGGACTGATGAGACAAAAATTGAGTTATCTGGTCATAACAAAAAAGCGCATTGCATGGCATTCCAAGAAAAACACCTTCTACCTACTGTCAAATTTGGTGGAGGTTCCATCATGCTGTGGGGCTGTGTGGCTAGTTCAGGGACTGGGGCCCTTGTTAAAGTCGAGGGTCGGATGAATTCAACCCAATATCAACACATTCTTCAGGATAATGTTCAAGCATCAGTCACAAATTGATGTTACGCAGAAGTTGGATATTCCAACAAGACGACCCAAAATACTGTTTGAAATCTACAAAGGCATTCATGCAGAGGGAGAAGTACAATGTTCTGGAATGGCCGTCACAGTCCACTGACTTGAATATCATCGAAAATCTATGGGGTGATTTGAAGCAGCATCAAATTTAACTGAACTGGAGAGATTTTGTATGGAAGAATGGTCAAAAATATCTCCATCCAGCATCCAGACACTCATCAAAGGCTATAGGAGGCTGTTATATTTGCAAAAGGAGGCTCAACTAAGTATTGATGTAATATCTATGTTGGGGTGCCCAAATTTATGCACCTGTCTAATTTTGTTATGATGCATATTTTCTGTTAATCCAATAAATTTATTGTCACTGCTGAAATACTACTGTTTCCATAAGGCATGTCATATATTAAAAGGAAGTTTCTACTTTAAAAGCTCAGCCAATAATAAACAAAAATCCAAAGAATTAAGAGGGGTTCCTAAACTTTTTCATATGACTGTACCTGTATATGGTTAAGGATGATATTAATTTTAACAATGTCAATTCTTCTAGCTAATGTGAGATGAAGACATAACCAGTTTTGCTTGACAAATTATTTTGCGTTGCCAAAGATAAATTTAATTAGATCCTTAGATCATTGTGTAATTATGACTCTTAAGTACTGTATGGGAAACACTGTGATACAGTAAAGAAATGGTCAAGTTTAACCTGTTGTGTAAGGGTACTCACAAAATGTCCTTATTTAATGTTATATTTTACACTAACGATTTTTAAAACTTTGAGCACATTTAGCACATATGGAAGAAAGGATTATGGATCAGTAATATTAAAGACCGTGTGATTTGGTTTAAGTCATTCTGTTACAGTTTTCTGAACAGGACACAAGATGTGATGACAATGACATTTTCACCATATTCTGATGAGTAAAAAATTTCACAATATTTCTTAAATGAATATGCTGCTTATCTTTCAGTTCGGTAACTTTGGTTTTTATGGCATTGTTGATATCTACAATAGCATTCCACATGTTTTTCTTATGTATTGGCTGGATTTGCATCCTATTATGCATTTTTACCAGTTTAAAATAAGAATTATGTGATGTAGAGTAATAATTGCTGTGTTTTCAGGCTTTAGTGATGGACAATCTTGAATGTTCATTGTCCATTTTGGAGTTGAGATTAATTCTGTTATTGTTCATGCATGCAGTTTATTTTTGTGTGTGAAACATAGCAATTTATTTCAGATATGCTTTAAATGTTTGTCAAGGATTTTCTAGAGGATATCTTACTTTCAACAAAAGTGTCTGTTTAATAATAATTGATTAAATAGCCATTTAAGAGTTTAATTAGTACTGCTTTATGTTCTAAGTTTAACAGTAAGTGCAGCATAATGTCCTAATTACAAGTTTTAAGAGAGGTTAGAAACTAATTCTAAATAAAGAAATAATTAATGAGTAATCACAATGCACTAAAGCGTGAAAAAAAAAAAACATGTTTAAACATGGAAAAAAAGCTCAACAGAGTTTACTAGAACAATTTATGATTTAAAAAAAACAAAGATGGTATGCAAGTTTAAGTTAAAGCGATCAAAGTTAAAGCTGAGTGGTCTAATTGGAGCTTTATTACAAAGTTAAACATTCCTGCCTTATATTGTGATGGATGTCCGGCAAGAGTTAACGGCCCTCACCCCCAGGAGGAGCTCTCCCGACAGCATGGACGTGCCCCGAGTTCCAGCCTGGTTTCATGGACTTTATCGTTTTTATACACAGCACTGCTGGATACCTTGGGGACCACAAGGAGTCGCTGTAGCAAGGCTCGTAGACTCTTATGTGCCCTATAACCTGGAAGTGCATCCTGGTCACGTAAACGGGAGGAATGACGTACTTCCAGGTTGAAGAGAAAGACTTTTACCCTGACCCGGAAGTGGTAAGGACTTGTGGACTGTGGGGCAGGAACATCTCTGGGTCATGGGGTATTAAAGGACTCTGGGAAAGCCCAGACACTGAGCTGAGTTGGGAGGCAGGGTGGCTAAGCGTCTGGGAGATTGGAGGATTTGTTATTGTGATTATTGTTTATTTAGAATTGTGGAGAGGTGTGTGCTTTGTGCACTCATTTTTAATAATAAATCAATTATTTGGACTTTTATCTGGTGACTGACGTGTAGTCTGAGGGTACAAGGGTGTGAGAGAAGCCCTAATCTGTCACAATATATATATACATATATGCATATATATACATATATGCATATATGCATATATATACATATATGCATATATATACATATATACATATATATATATATATATATATATATATATATATATATATATATATATATATATATATATATATATATATATATATATATATATATATATATATATATATATATATATATATATATATATATATATATATATAGTCCAGTCCTGGCCACTCAATGCCTTTTCTTCGGGCCGCCTCCACAGCTCCTCTGAGCTTTGTCCTTCCACCTCCCGACTTCAGCCTCGAATGATGGGAGACGGCTCCTTTTATAGAGTCCCCGGATGAGCCCCAGGTGTTCCCGGCATTCCTCCTCTAGCCACGCCCCAGCGTGGGGGAAGTGCGGGCTGTCCTCCCGGCAGCTTTCCGGGCGCCGTCCTAATTCTTGATGACACATTTCAAACATTTGTATTGAAAAAATGTATTACTACAAATGTTTGATGCACTGTCCCTTGGAATGATAAATGCAATACATTTGTCTCTGTTATATTTCATTTAGAATGGGATTAGTAAAAGCAGTGTTAATGTTTGTGATGCACCATCTGTTGGAATGACAGACATAGCAACCAGATAGACACGTATCATTTTATTAAGGTGGATATTGCATATGTATATCTTGTGAAAGCTGGCTCGGACACACACAGATGGACAACATATTGTTCATCACCACACAATGTTTATTTACAATATTTACAATTTGCTCACGTGCACCCCCCAGTGCCTCTTGCACCGATTCCCCCAAAGTCCAGGGCTCACAGTCCTTGTGCCTTTCCTCTGGCCGCCTCCAGTCCTCTCTCCAGCTCTGCCAACTACCTCCCAACATCCACCAATGACTGGAGGGAGGCGGCCCCTCTTATAGGAACCCGGATGGGCTCCAGCTGCTTCCTGGCAATTAATCTTGGCCACACCCCTGTGTGGCAGAAGTGCCGGCTGCGCACCCGGAAGCCGTCCGGGTGTCCCCTGTCGTCTTCCCCCCGGCACTTCCTGGTGTGGCGGAAGTGCCGGGCTCCCGGGATGATAAGGCACTGGGGCGCCGCCTGGCGGTGGCCACGGGTCCCTACAGGGCTGGGCTTCCAAGCCCTCTACCCGAGGCCCCCAACATAACCAGGACGGACGCCCCCTCGCGGTCTGGAGGAGGCACCAACCCTCCTCTCGTCCTCCTGGGCGTTCCGGCCGGGCTCCAGCCGCGGCCGGGGACCACAATCTGTATATAGGGATATCATAGTATCCCTGCAAGGCCAATAGTGTTGTTTCAAAAAGTACTTGAGATACCTTAAAAATGTACACACATGGCAAGCCAAATTATTATTTGGAAATCTTAAAGTACTGTTTACTTTTTAAGATACCTCAAACTTGTTTTGAGATATCTCAATATAGGTTGCTTTACATTTTGCGATTTTTGCAATAGATTGTGAGAGATCTTGTATACGTAGGCATGAAGGCTGGGAGCATGCACTGATACAGCATGTTACTGCACACACCATACCCTTCAAGATATCTCAAAACAACTGTCTGCATTTCAAGGTGTCTCAGGTACATTTGACTGCCACTCACATTCCTTACCCATATCAGACATGCTTCCCCACTAAGCCCATGATTCACCAATGTCAAAAAGCCATATGAGGCTTGTGACGTAAAGGATGCAGGTTCTGTAGGTTAAGTTCTTCCTATTCTACTAAGACACTATCCTGTCTGAAGTGAGGGACCAACCTGTGTCCATGCTGAGATGGATCCTGCCCCTTTACTTGTTCAGGAGGCCATGGGAAAGGAAGGTCATCTGGGAAATGGTGATATTCCCCTTCCAAGCCAGGACATGAACACAGAAAGACACTACAGCAGCAGCCACACAGGGCGTTATAATTCCAGCAACCACATTAGGACACCCTGGTTAGGTTTGAGTACCTGGAACATTGGCACAGTGGGTGCCTGTCTGCTATGGGTAGAGTTCTCCCCCAATACACTTGGTAGCAGCATCCACTCTGGTGAGCTCTAGTATAGATGCCCACAGGACAGTCTGGGAGTTATGGTCCCAGGGAATGCCCTCCCGGGGTCTGTGGAGCCCACCAGGGAGAACTGTTAGATACAGGTGAAACAAGGACCGTTGGGGTCCTGCCTGGCTTGGAAGTGATTCCCAGAGGCAATGGATTAAGCTTCGGTAGTGCTCCTGGGTCGGGAGTTAAAAGGGAGCCCTCCACTTGGCCTAGAGAGTCAGATTTAGGTGGAGGTGGACAAGACTTGCTCAGAGAAGTGTGGAGGTGGAAAAGGAAAGAAACAGAATTGTGATTGATTTACCAGGTGATAAAAACCTGTAAAAGGTATTTTGTTTAAATAAAAAGATCTTTCTTTGAACATGTGACTGTTGGATTTGGTTTAGTTGTGTTTGGGGTTCAAGTGCCTCCCTACAGGTCACACTGCCTAACATTGTTTTAACAACCTAATTTACATCCTTTGTAATGTCAGTGGATTACAGCAGTGTCATTCCAGTGTGTGTATTACAGTGGGCTAATTTGGGAGAAGAGCATGAAGAGCACGGTAAGGTAAAGCATGTAGAAGGTGAGAAGTGTGCTAAGTGCTAAAGACATCAACCATGAGAGATATCTTAATTGCTTGTACACTGAAATGCATGAAGATGAATGCAATCAATACTGTTATAAATACACAAATCTGCATCAGCCTTAATCTTTATTCGTTACACAGGTTATCCAAACTGGAGCTTTTGGTGTGTGTTTACTACGATCTAAATATTCTCTGCCTTCATTTCCACAAATTGTATGAATTTGCTGCTTGGTAATACAATATATACACTAGATTCAAAATTCTGAAATATTAATGTCAATTGTGAGTCGTCATACAAAGATATAAGGAAAGGAGCCTTGAAGTTGAGGGAGACTGTTCAGCATCATTCCCAATCTTTCCACGTTAAAGAGTTTTCTGTTTCCCCTTACAAAAACACATATAGAAATATATATAGAAATAATGTTCTGCCTCGGTCCTAGGCCTGTCCCAATTAAGACTTCTGGCTGCTCTCTTAACTAACACATATTAGTTTAAAAGATTTGTACTGATAATTGTCTCTGTTTTAATATTTATATTATGGGTTTTCTCTAGCTCCTGGGATAATTAAACTCTGGCACTCAAATTAAATAAAGGCTTTTAAATTAAAAGAAATAACATACTTTTTGTGTCACTGCTGACTAGATAATTAAAAAGCAAGGCTTCTGATTCTGCTTTCGACCAATTGATACAATTAAGTTGTGGTTTGGCAAAATATGAAGATATGAATGTACATTTTACAGGTAAGGTAAGAATAATGCTTGGCTGCATGGTGGTGCAGTAGTTAGCACATCTATATAACAGATCCTATGTCCCTGTTTTGTTTCTAGTTGCTGCCAGTACAGAGTTTGAAGGCATGTTCTCGCGTTTTCTGTTTTTCCCCCCCACATGCCTAAAGATCTGCAGTTAGGTTAACTGGTGATTCCAAATTGGCCCAGTGTGAGTGTGGTGGGATTGAGAGGGCACCCTGTCCAGAGCAGGTTCCTGCATTGTGCTCAGTGCTGCTCACTTGTAGCCCTGAATTGCATCAAGCAGTTCTGAGAAAGTTATATTTAGTGCTTCACATAATTATAACACTTCTCCCTATCCTAGATGTTGTTGCAATAATTCACCAGGCTTAACACTAGAATTACCAGAGCCTACAAAAAAACTCGTAAATCCGTCCCACCTTAAATCACTTCTTAAAATCGTTCACAGCTCTCCACCAGCGTCTTTTGTTATCTAAATGTGCTGATAAAAATCAGGCTGCAAGCAACCGGATATTCCATCCCCCCACCGACATAGAACGTGCACAAACTTCTCCCAGCTCATGCCTTGATTGATTTTCTGGGAGTGAAGTGGAGTTTTAGAATGGAAATAATAGATCGTTGTTTGGAACACACACATTTCATGTCGGTTCCGTTTCTACAGTAATCTGTGTAAACACATTGTTAAAACAGAAACGTTTTTTATATTCTATTAGTAGATGACAAAATGTAGGCATAAACTATATAATGTATGAAGCCTGAAGTATCAAAGAAATACTTTCACAAAAGATACAAATCTAACACAACAATTGCGCTTTTATTCAAAAATATAACTGCACAAACAAAAAGCCGTCTTAACATGTGACATTGACACTTGTTTACTATGACTGACTCTGTGGCGCAATAGAATCAGTTGCTGACTGGGAATCATAAGGTCGTGCGTTCAATCCTGAACCTCTCTGTTTTAAGAAGTAAACTGCTTTTAGTCTTACTATTTTAGAATAGAAACATACATTTGATTTCAGTCTGTAACAGCCGGTGTAATTTATGATACTTGTAAAGGTTAACTTTGTTTTTTTTTTAGTCAGTTTTATTATCTCAGCCGCGTTCACGAGCCCAAACACACCCCACCCCTGCATCTGACACTGCTGTTTTCACATAGACGTGCTGTAACAGAGGTAAACTCAGCTCCCTTCTACATCAGAGCAAGAATGCACATACCATTGCTTGCATACTAAAGTGTCAGCAGGCACTTTTCGTGGCATTACACACTTTTTTCAGCACGCCCTCTGCACAATACTTGTGACTTTAGGCTTTAGGTAAATAAATAAAGGTAAATCATGTCATAAAATGGTTTCTTCAAAACGTCGAATGTTATTTATTTGGCACAGATACGCTCAAAAAATACATGTGTAATGCCACAAAAAGTGCATGCAGACGTGACATCCAGACATCATTACTATGAACATGGAGAGAAAGCTAATAGCTTTTAGCTCAACAAATTCACAAGCAAGAAGTCCGCAACACAATCCCAGTATTAACCAACATAAACGGAGACAAAATCATCAACCACAAAAATATAATGCACACATTCAGAGACTACTATAAATCCTTATATACTACTGAGTTTAAAGAAGACAATACACAATCTAATGCATTTCTGGATACATTACAGATACCACAGACACTTTTAGTGCGGAGGAACTCGATAAACCTCTGGCGTTATCAGAATTACTAGATGCTATAAAGTCACTTCAAGGCGGGAAAGCAGCAGGCCCTTATGGCTACCCTGAAGAATTTTATAAGAAATTCTCCGTTCAGCTAGCTTCCCTCCTATTAGCAACATTTTATGAAGCCGGAGGCAATCAAACTCTTCCTCAAACTTTTCGCCAAGCACTAAACACCATTTTTCCAAAACAAAATAAGGACTTATTACATTGTGCATCATACAGACCAATTTCACTTCTAAAAAATGATGTTAAAATACTCTCAAAAATTATAGCTAGAAGGATGGACTCGGTAATATCACAAGATCAAACTGGATTTATCAAGGGCCGACATTTATCTTCAAATTTAATTGATAATATTACGTTTAATGCAATTTACTCACCAACTAAATCAAACACCCCAGAAATATTATTATCATTGGATGCAGAAAAAGCATTTGACATGATTGAATGGAAATACCTTTCTACTACATTGGAGAAATTTGGGTTTGGCCCGAACACTTCAGTTTGTATCAACAACATTTGTTCAGACTACTTAAAACTAGAACATGGTACTAGACAAGGATGCCACTTGTCACCGCTACTGTTTGCAATCACCATTGAACCACTAGCAATACACTGTAGAAATACTGATCAGATAAAGGGGATTATCAGAGAAGGACTGGAACAGAAAATTTCACTATATGCAGATGATATGGTACTGTATATATCAGACCCACAAAATTCTGTGCCTGCAGTCTTAACAGCACTCACAGAATTTCAAAAGATCTCTGGTCTCAGAATTAATCTGAATAAAAGTGTACTCTTTCCAGTGAATTCTCAAGCATATAATATTAGATTAGATAACCTACCTTTAATCATTGCAGAACAGTTTAAATACCTCGGGGTAAACATCACAAGTAAACATAAAGCCATTTATTAACAAAATTTCGTCGTCTGCATGGAAAATATTAAGCAAGACTTGTATAGATGGTCAACTCTTCATCTCACTCTAGCTGGAAGAATTAACACTGTTAAGATGAATATTCTTCCTAAGCTCCTTTTTTATTTCAAAACATCCCAATATACATCAATAAATCATTTTTTAAGCAATTAGATTCAACAATAACCTCATTTATTTGGAACTCAAAATATCCACGAATCCAAAGAGCGACCCTACAATGACAAAAGGCAGAAGGCAGCATGGCTCTACCTAACAACAGTTTTATTACAAGGCAGCAAATATACAAGCTATAAAAACCTGGACACAAATAGAACATACACAGGCTTGGTCCGCAATAGAAGTAAAATCCTGTGGTACTTCTTTATATTCCCAGCTCTGTGCTACAATAAATCCAAGTTATCGGCAATACACTAATAACCAAATTCTGATTCACTCACTTAGAATATGGAACCAATGTAGAAAGCATTTTAAGACAGAGAAGCTTTTATCTGTGGCACCTCTGCAAGAGAACCACCTCTTTCAACCTTCGCAAACATATGCAGTGTTTAATATCTGGAAAACATTTGGGATTAACTTGCTTAGAGGTCTTTATATAGATGTCTTTGCATCCTATGAACAATTACATTCCAAATTTAACATTCCAGCTACACATTTCTTTCACTATCTTCAAATTAGGAACTTTGTTAAACAGAACCTTCCAGATTTTCCTCATCTTGCACCCTCATCCATGCTGGAAAAAATATTGCTCAATCTCAAGGACTCAGACACCATCTCTGCAATATATAAAATTATTTTACAGTCCCTCCCTTTCAAAGATCCAAGAGGACACTGGGAAAAAGATCTCTCAATTAATATATCAGAAAAGGAGTGGAAAGTAGCAATGCAGAGAATTCACTCGAGCTCCATATGCGCAAAGCATACAATTATTCAACTCAAAATTATATATCGAGCATATCTGTCTCGCTTAAAACTGTCCAAAATGTTTCCAGGGCAAGATCCAACCTGCGAACGCTACAACCAAGTCCCAGCCTCACTGGGTCACATGTTCTGGGCCTGCACCAAATGAATATCATTCTGGACCAAAATTTTTAATTACCTTTCAGACAGCCTTGGTCTCACAATCCCTCCTAGCCCATTAACAGCTGTGTTTGGGGTTCTTCCAGATGGGTTTAAAGTGGAGAAAGACAAACAAACTGTGATTGCATTCACTACACTTTTGGCATTCAGACTTATTCTGCTAAACTGGAAGAACCCAAACTCTCCTCTTTTAAGTCAGTGGGAAACCGATATTTTATGCTATTTAAAATTGGAAAAAATCAAATACCCAGTTAGAGGATCTGTACAGACTTTTTTCAAAACATGGCAGGATCTAATCAGTAATATTTTAAAATAAGCTCTTAAAGCACAGAGGAAGTAATTATTTCTGTATTTCTGTGTCTTCTTCATTCATCTCTATTGGCTTATTAAACTTATTAATTTAGGTATGTTTACAAGCCTTAAATTTTACGCCGTTCGCCTTGCTCTCTCTCTCAGGGGTGGGGGTCGACTTGTTCTTAATTTTACTTTCTGTAAAAATTGATTGATTTGTATGGAATGATTGCAATAAAATTAATAGAATTTCAAAAAAAAAGGAGAGTGCTACTTTAATTCATGCTTTAAGATGTTGCTGAGCACTTGGCTAAATTACATGCATAATTAGCCATGCAGTGCTGTATTGCCAGCGCACAGTGATCAATGTTATTTATCCATTGGCAGTACCAGTAATACTGCATGGTTTTTGTTTATTTTTTTAAACACATGCAGAATGGAATTCTGGTAGTGTTTCTCAACCTTTATTTCTGTGGGACCCAATTTTTACCTTTATGGGTTCACTGATGACAAACAAATGGGAATTGAGGAGCCTGGGAAGATGAAACGACCATGAGTAAAAGAAAAAAGTGCGTTTATGGGGAAAAATATCACACAGCCCTGTTCAGTGGATGAAGTGGGTGAGGGTGGTTTCAGTACATCTCAGTAGCTAAAAAGGCATTTCACTTTTAGCCCTTGTATAAATACCTGGTGTCACTAGAGACCTGTGATGTCATGTTTATAGTTCTCATTCGGTCATATGATACAGTGTGAGTGTTTGACTTATTCATTTCATTCATGTGCTTGCAACACAACAATTGATCCCACAGTAGGCATTACTGAAAGTTATGTGCATGGGCACTATGATATCATGTTGGCCTAACAAAGCATCATGGGGTGTTTGGAAAAAATTTTGCCTAAGTAGGCCACACAGCGAATTTCTGGGATAACATTCAGCGAACAAGGTCATCGGCAAACGCATCATATTCTATGAGAAAAACGCTTAGGTGAATTTCACCAATCAACACAACTCCTCACTATTGCTGTCTTCCCAAAATACCTAAATTACTTCTTCCAATTTTTTTTATATGTGTTTGGGTAGAGAAAGGGTTTATATTTAGGATGACACAACAGAATGACCAAAGACCAACCAGAAAAATACATTATGTGTCAGTGCTACATAGTAAAGGATCATGATGGAGTTACATCATTTATTATTGTTTTACATTTGTATTTTCTCAGTATACCACTATAGAAAAGCTAAAAAATTAATTTAGGAAAAAAATCATTTCTTTATGAAGCTGCAAAATATGTTTTTTCTTTAGTCATCAAAAATATAAATGTTCTAGTTCAGACACACTGTACCTCCAAACTTTATGCTGTTAATGCTTAGGCCCTTGTTCATTTCAGAAGGAAAGTTTCTTCTGTTTGTGTGAGGGAGGCGATATGGTTCACCAACTCAGCTTGCCGTGGCTGTAAACTATAAAGAGACAACTGTATCATATTCAAGAATGATAAATAAAGGTTTGCTTTGCTAAATATGATAAATGCCACATTGCAATTTTAGACCAATTGCAATAGAATGATCATTAAGCAAGAGTCATGTTTCATAGTTAAATCATATTTTAATACAACTTGATACATTTCACATTTCAAGATGTTTCTTTCATTTTTAAATATGATAAACACCATTTCTCTTTTAATACAAACAATCAAACGTCATTTCCTTAACTTCCAACATGACAGTGTGACGCTTCACGTCGAATGTCGTTTACCGATTGTGTCATTTATGTTTATTGAGTTATTTTTATTTTATTTTTTTTAAAAGAAATTTCAGCAATATATTGTAAAACAGTTTAAAAACATTTTGTGCAGACTATTAGGACATGTACTTCTGTTCTATTATTACTATTATTTTTTAATATGACTCACTACAAAAATATGATACCAAACTCTTTGATGAAATGATTAGAAAATTTTTAATTGCTCCAAATTTCAAACCAACTAACCTAGTCTCCGAACATACTTTTTTTTTAATTCCCAAAACTTCCACTAATTGCACACATTAAGTTGGTGAAGAATACTGTATGTAGCCTTAAGTTGAGAAGAGTCAGCAAGTCTATTATTGGAGTGCAAGTGAAATCCGTATAGTCATGCACCATAGTCATTCCAGTCATTTGAAAACTTGCAGCTATTAACAACTTAAAAGGAAAAGTATGGTATTTTTCAAGG